>NC_051158.1:2164602-2204573 GCF_013339745.2 Dermacentor silvarum
AATAACACTAATACAGCCTTATCCTTATCTACCGATTCCTTTTACAGCTAAAACGTTGTACAGGAGTGGTAGCGTGGCTCTGCCAATAATAAATGTCATTAAAAAAATCTCACCGGCGAAAAGTGGTGCCCACGTGCCACTTCTCGCCGGCTCCGGGGAGTGGCATGGCCACCTCTCCCCGTTAGCTCATGACGCGTGTTGCGTTGGTGATAGAGGACTCGGGAGAGTGTTGTCGCCGACACTGCAAAACAAAGTCTGATACCGAAATGGTCAATGCTGAGGAGAGTTTTACCGACGCGTAGGTGGGCAAACGGCACCGCTGTGGGCCGGGCTTAAAGTCTCCCTTCAGAGGAGGGGACGCCCTTATATATAGGGCAGTGACCCGTATGCACGCGCGCACTCACACACGCTCATTTATATATATATATATATATATATATATATATATATATATATATCAGTTAACCGTTCAATCACAGTATCCGGCTGTGAAACAGATCAAGGAACACCAGCACGTCGGAAATATACCAGGATTTACTGACGTTCCGGCCGAGCACCGGCCTTCACACCGACCAAGGCCGGTCGCCGGCCGAAACGTCAGTAACATCCGGGTATATTTACCTAGGTGCTTTATTCTTTGACCTATATATATATATATACGGGGAATGCGGCAAAAGGGAAATTCAAGGCGATGAGAAACAGTCATATAGGAAGGCTCCAGTAAAGCACACGAACGATAACTTTATGTAGTCCTGCCTTCGTCAGAGTGATTACTCTGATGAAGGCAGGAGACCTGCCGCACCGTTAATACATAAAATTATCGGTCGTGTGTGCTGTACAGGGGCCTTTCTACATGAATGTTGCTCATCGTCTTGAATTTCCATCTTCCGCATTGTCGCTTTCGTCACAACTCTCAAAGGCCACAGAAGTTGTGTTCCTACGTTCACTTTTTCTTTACTGTATTGGCGCTAAAAAAAAACAACTTCAAACAGGTGTAGGATGCCAACTTTCTCTAGAATTAAAAAAAAAATTGTGGAAGTTCTACAAATAAATACATTATTCTGAGTGTGTTTCGGGTATTGTTGTAGTGTGCCAATTGAACCAAGCACTTAAAATATTGGCACTTTGGAAACGTTTTCTTTTTCTTTTTTTCAAAAATAACTCGGGCATTAAAGGACCAACGATATGGGATCTCAGAGCGAATACCAAGTCTAGCTGCAACAGAGAACATTGGGCGCCTTTGTCATTGACACCCTCAGGCACGATATATATATATATATATATATATATATATATATATCGTGGTTTCACACCTGCTTACTTACAAAAAGATAAAAAAATGGGAGGACGCTTAACATTCGCCTTTACGAGTGGAACGCGATAGCGTAATCGGGCCCCGTTGTAAGCTGGCTTTCCCACTGCATCACACAACTTGGGAGCGCCGGCTTACAAACACCAAGCTTACACCGATCCCCTTAACGTCGGCTTCACTTTTCAACAAAAAGCCTTTGCTGGGAAGACGTTTTTCCAGGGGCAATGTAAATCGTGTCATATTAAAATGTGAAGGCCCTAGCACCTTTTTTTTATTATTTTAATTGTTTGTCATTGCCCTGACGCGCGTGCGTGTCCAAAACGCATTAGGCAGGCGAAGTCCCAATTTGACCTGCCGAGGATGCGAGCGCCATCTGGATATCATTTTCGCAAGTAAACTACCCGAGCGCGCAGCTGTAGGGCTGGTAAAAATGCTGGAAAAGGGGTTTGTGTTTGAATTTTCTCGTAACAGAATTATGTTTTCTCGCACATTCGAATTACTATACGATGCCACCATGTCCGTAGGTTGTGGTTAAGACGTACTTTATTGTTTTTCTGGCGGATTTCACTGTGAGAAGTTCAATTCTTGTGCACTAAAATCTTGCACCTTGTGGAGGGCCTGCGCGGTTGGTGCGGTTCGAGATGATTTTCTCCACTACACACGCCGACATCGCATGCTGGCGCCAGATTTCTGCGACACAGGGCCCATAACGCTATCGCGTCAAAAGCAGGCGTCTTGGTGTAACACAGCACTAATAAAGCACAGCTAAACGAATGACAATTAACTGGTAACCTAAAGAAACCAAGGTGAATATTAACCAATTCACGAGGAGGTAGCGTCATGCTTAGGTAGCTCATGAAACAGTATGGTGTGCCAAGAATCGTAGTCGAACAATGGTTGTGACCGCCATGTGCTGTGTTGTGCATGCAGCCGTGCGACAATACCCGCCTTCCTGTTTTTGCTCATGCTACATTAACCGATTGATGGCAATTAAATCACTAATCGAAAAATTGGAGAGAGAATTTCCCCGCACAATAAGCACTACTGGTAATGAAATCACCTGCAGCACTTGTAGAAATTATGCCGCAGTGCTACACGAGGGGCGGGGGGGGGCGGGGGGGGGGGGGGCGGCCTCTCTGAGCCTTCACCCCCCCCCGACTTGAGGCACTGGCTGTGGGGTAGATGCGGTGAAGTCTCTCTTTTGCGACTGCAACTCCTGAGAAGAAAGCTGCACGTTTAGCTACGATTCGCGAGTATCTTGTGTTGTTACACCACAAAGCTGACAGCTATCGGCGAAATATCGAAGCAGCAAGGCTGTATCAATATCGAGTCACCTATCAATAGTCACCTATCAATATTGAGATTATAGAGTGACCGTAGAAACTGCTAGAGGGAGCCGCACTGCGCGTTTGGGAACGCTGAGATTGCCGAAACGTAAACACGTAGAAAACGAGGAAGCTGAAGAATGCCTGCTGACTTAGTGAGTATAGACAACCAGCGCGCCGCGTGGGAGCCCTCCGGCGTCAGTTGCGGACGCCACCCACACCAAAAAACTCTAACTTCCAGGGGTACAGCGCACGGTCCTCCTCCGTCTCGCTGCACTGTGCAAGCATTATATTCGGCATGTGCCAGACTGCACGCGTAACCTTTACAGCGATGGTTTGCCGCAAGTATTTTGACTCAAAGAACATGTATACCTTCTGACATCACACCACACCACAGACTATCCCGTAGAATATTCCCCCCACCACACGTGAAGCTAAACCGTGCAGATGCAGCCGCTTGGCGTCAGCTCCAAACTAATACGTTCCCCAGCCTTGCTCTCCGCCACACTTTTTACCCTAGCCAGTACCCCGACAAATGTCCTTTCTGTGGTGGTCACCCAAACCTCTACCATTCTACGTGGGAATGCTCCAAACCAACCGGCTTACCTAGAATACCCAACCCCTCCCCATCCCAGTGGGAAGCCGCTCTTTCCAGCACAGCCTTCGACGACCAGCGATGCCTGATCGACCGGGCCAGCCGGATAGCAGCAGCAAATGGGGCCCTGGACTGAGGGCTCCACCCTCTGGGACTTCGTTCTTAAAACATAAAATAAAGTTTTCTACTACTACTACTACTACTACTACTACTACCTTCTGACATGAATCATACTCGAACGATTATTTTCAGGTTGAACTACCGGGAAAGCAGAGCTAACCCTGCATCACGACATCTACGGTGTTCGAGCAAGTCATCATAAAAGAAAAAGTGCTTGTGAGAAGGTCATGCGCTTGTCGTGTTTTTTTTTTTATCTTATTTGCCTGCATTTTGTCAGCATATTTCGAATGTCCCTAAGGCCAAATCTGTTCTGATAGAGTAATTTTCCATCCAAGCAATCCTTACAATCACGTAAGTAAATCCTTTTACGTAATGAAATAATTGCAACTGAGGCCTAAATGAAGGCAATAATGCACACGTATGGACACTGCACACGTATGGACTCTCTGAACACTGCATTTATTTTTAGTATATGTATGTGTGAACACAAAATGAGTAGAGCATTTACACAATTTTTCTCTATTATCCTGCATGTGATAAATATTCATGAAGTTTTGTTTTTCTTCTAGTGCACAGCGGTGTGGAAAATTTTCGGTTATAACAAATTGTAGAATTTAACCTGCATAAGGTGAAAAGTGGACTTTGAAGGACACCGTAGGGGAGGCTTACTGATTTATTCCCCCCCCCCCCCCCGCAATTCTTAACTTCTTGCCCAAAGCACGGTACAAAGGCGTTTTTGCATTGAATTTCTATCAGACTGGGCCACCATTGCTGGGAATCTAACCGATGGCCTCGTTATATGCAGTGCGGATAGACTAAGCAGACCAAATGTGACATGAAAGCAATGAGTTCAAACTCAGATCCGTTGATACAAGTGACTTTAACTGTCTACACAGTATATCTCTTCCTATTTTCACTTAAAATTGGGTGCCTGGGATTGACAGGGCCTGTTTGGACTTGGAGATTCTGGTCCATTTTGCATTCTTACTACAACTTGAAAAAAAAAAACAGCTGTATCCTCCCCCCCCACGTTATTTCATCACTAACACAACTAAGCACGCTCGTTTTTGAATATTTCGACTTGTGTCATCCTATTCTAAACACGCACTTAGCAATTTCACGGCCGCGTGCTTCCATCGAGAATTCGTGGCAGTTGTCTCGACGACGACAAGCCCCATTGTTGAAAGGATGGCTTGAGAGGCATTCCTAACTCAACCAGTGTTGATATTTTACATGAATTGAATAAAAATTGGAGGACGCTTAAGCTTCGCCTTTAAAAGTGGAATGCGATAGCGTTATCGGGCCGCGTTCGCATCGCAATTTAAATGTGAAGGCCTAGCACCTTTTTTTATTATTTTAATAATTATTTGCTATTGCCCCGACGCGCGCGCGTGTCCAGAACGCATTAGCCAGGCGAAGACCCAATTTTACCTGCCGATATTGCGAGTGACATCTGGATATGATTTTCACAAGTACCGTGCCTGAGCGCGTCGATGTTGGTATGACAGAAATGCTGGAGAAGGGGTTTGTGTTTGAGTTTCCGCGTAACATAATTGTTTTCTCATACATTCAAATTACAATCCGACGCTACCACGTCTGTAGGTTGTAGTTATGTCGTACTTTACCGTTTTTCTGACGGATTTCACTGTGAGAAATTCAGTTTCTTTTTTTTTTCAGCAAAACCTTGCGCCACGCGGAGGGCCTGCGCAGTCGGGGTGGTTGGGGATTTTTCTCTCCGCCACGAACACCGGCATCCACGCCGGCGCCGACGCCGGATTTTCTGCGACGCGGAGCCCTTAACACTATCGCGTTAAAAACACGGCCCCGTGCAGCGCGAGTGGGATGCAGCTATAGCGAAGCGATATCCTGAGGAAACGGGCGATAACACCAGTGTGAGTAAGCCTCGCTCCGATAGGGTAAAATGCCCTATAAATGCTCCCTAGGCAGGCGCACAGGCGCAGACGACCCGAACCTCCGCCAGTATGGTGGCACCATCTAGGTAAGGCGCCTGCAAACGTAGCGTGCGCAGGCGCTGACAACAAGATGCGATTCAGACAAGCGCGCAATAAAAAAAACGTGATCCCCAGCCTCCGCCAATATGGTGGCGCCGTCTAGTTAAGGTGCCAGCAAACGCAGCGTACGCAGGCGCAGACGACGAGATGCGATTCAGATGAGGCGCGAAATCAACGCCATTCCGATGTGAGATGTGCGCCACGTATTCTCGATGCCTCTTCGGTACACGTTATGGCGTCTCCTCGCAAGGTACGAACCACTGCTGAAGAAGCGAATCGTAGAGCTACATGCGCGGCTACAACCAGGCATCATCGGGCTCAGCAAACTGCTGTGCAGAGAGCATTACAAGCCGCAGCTCGCAGTCGACGCCGGTCGGACAGTTCATATCGGTCGCGGAGTTACTGGAGCTACTCCAAGAGTAGCTCCAGTATACAGTAACTCCAGTAAATTGGAGCTACTCTTGAGCCGCTCCACCAGCTCACGCTGTGACTGTGCTGCGTGTGCCGCGTAGGCCTGTGACTTTTTTCCCCAGTGCTAGTTTTATTATTGCCAGCATTATAAAAAACCTTGTGTATTAAATGTATCTTCCATATAACCACCCGATGTGATCGCCCAGAGGATCAGACGTTGCGCTGCTTAGCTCGAGGTCGCTGATTCGGCCTCTTCCGTGGCGGCCGCATTTATATGGGGGCGAATTGCAAAGACGCTTGTGTTTGCTTAGATTTAGCTGCACGGTAAAGAACCCCAGGTGGTCAAAATTAATCCGCAGTAATACATTACATGTCTGATAATCATATGGTGGTCTTGGCACGTAAAATTTCAGAAATTTTTTACATATATATTTATTTTTCATATGATGCCATATCCCACAGGCAGGGACATGATCTCGTGATTCACTCATAAAATATCGCACCGAGCCAGTAAATGAGGGTCTACGTAGCTTTGGAAATAAAACACGATCGCAGACCTCACGTGCCATCTCTTTTCCTTCGTTTAAAGACGATAGTCTATCTTGGGCTACATAAACGCGAAAAACTTTGTCTGTCTGTCTGTCTGTCTGTCTGTCTGTCTGTCTGTCTGTCTGTCTGTCTGTATGTCTGTGTCTGTCTGTCGGTCTGTCCCTCGATTCAACCGCCCGGCGAAAACTGATTCAACCGCCCGGCCAAAACTAACCAAGCTACTAGCACTGTTGGCACGGGGTCATAAACGTCAACATTATAGAGCGCAAATGAAACCTCAGGCCTATTTGAGGCAAAGTATACGTACTCAACCGTGATCCGTAGCGTTCATTTAATTAAGAATACGCATTGGACTGGTTTTTACGTTAGTAAATGAAAAATCAACCCGTTAGAAATGGCGTCGAAGAGACGCTTCGCGTTAAAAATAAGCCGACTGAAGCCGCGGCTCTGTGGCCGGCTTTAGACCAACAGTAATAAAAATTCCCAACAGATGGCGCGAGAGCAGGGCGAACGCGGCAAATTTGAATTGAATTCAGGAAAACCATCATTGAATCCATCAAGGGAGGAGTGAGAGGGGAGGGGAAGAGCGTGAGAGGTGGGAGGGGGAGAAGAGAGGGTGTTACGTATCAGGGGTGTCAGAAGACTATCGTCTTTCCACGTCATTTACAGCGAAGCAAGCATATATACGACCATTTTCTTTCTTTGCGTGTTTAGCGCTCCAGCAACTTATTCGCTATAATTCCCAGCAAACCTACACTTATCAATTTTCTTGTTCAAGCTTTGAATAGATGTGACCCGCTTACCGAGTAAAACATAATGGAAACGGTGATCTAAGAAAAAGTTGTCGCCTACTTATGTTACCTGTAACACTAATTATCAAAGCTGGACAAATCTAGCTCGAGGAATGTGCACATTACCCACGGTAGGAGCAAGGAAGCAAATGGATACGCTGAACCGACTAACATGCAGGGGCGAGATGTGTAATGGTGGGAGTAATCCATTTTCATTAGAAATTATGCGAAAGTCAGACTACGTAACTTTGCTTTACCCACTAATGTTGTGCGTTCCAGACCGCATTTTGCTTCAACGCCGCTGAAGCAGACCATGCGTTAATGTACTGCAGCGACTGCCTAGTTTCTTCAAAATGGCATCAGACTTCTTCCGTGATATGTTTAACGCGTTGGAGAGCAACAAAATGGGAATGTCTGTGGCAAACGGAGAGGGTGACCGAACACGCAGCATGCGTTGAACAAACACACTATTACAGCGCAGGCGCCGTAGCTGAAGGCCGAATCCCGCAGTTCATTGTCAAAAAATAGCCGACAAATAATTATGAGTGCGCCATGAAAACTGAACAGCAATGGCGAGAAGCCAACGCCGTACACGCACGTATGCACACTGATGACTAGCAGACGGCTCCAGGAGCAATCCACACTCAGTGTGGTGACGACTACTCGACTTGATTTGGCAGGAAATTGTGTCCTGGAACATTCCGACATACTGCTCAAGAAACCTGCAGACTCGCTTTTGAAAAACTCGCGCAGAGCAGGACGGCCGACAGCTTCAAGTTACTTTCATGTAACGAGCGCGCGCGCGGTGCGGCAGTGGAGTCCCCCCATTGACGTCACACGCGAGAGGGCGCCACTCAAAGGTTTCGGGGCGAATAGAAGGTCACGGCCGGTCAGGAGCGTGCATCGCACGTTCGTAAACGTGACGCGTGCTCCAGAACAACCATGAATGCTTAGACCTCGCGGCAGCAACCACGTTTAGGGTTTGCGGTTTCAGTGGATCACTGATAGGCATATACGCTGTGCTTCCACTCAGTAGTGCGTTACGAACGCTATCTTATACGGAGCTTATGTTGGTTGGTAAGGGGGGGGGGGGGGGGGGGGGGGCATCCTAAGGGTAATGCGTTCAGGAAATTTAAGACTTCTTGCTTAATTATTTATTCATATTACCCGCAGAATATATCCCCACGTGTATGAATGCGAAGCATTGCGACTACCGCGCGATGCCACACCACCAAAGGTCAACGGTTCCACTCCCAAGAAAGGTCATGGGTTCGATTACCTTAATTACTTCTACCCTGATTCACTGTGCCTTAATTAACGTCGCCCTAATTAACACCAAAGATCGAGGGTTCGAGTGCCTTACTTGACTATATCTTTATTATGGCGCCTTAATTAACGTAACCTTAATTAACACCAATGGTCGTGGGTTCGACTGCCACCAAAGGTCGAGGGTTCGAAGCCTTTTGGCCATCTTTCGGTGACGCCGACAACGCCGGATTTCCCGCCTCATCAGCCATTCAATGCCTTCTTCGCCTTGATAAAGCAGGGAAGAGTTGGTGCGGATATCTCCGCATGCATGTAGGTGACGTTACAAGATAAAACAGACACACCGCGGCCGGGATTCGATCCCGCAATCTCGGGCTCAGCAGCGCAACGCCTTAGCTGACTAAGCCACCGCGGTGGGTGACTTTTTTCTCTTACAAGTAAGAATGACTTGCATTCTCTTTTGCTGTACACATACTTCACTCAAGCAAAACCCCACTGTCATTTATCTAGTAAGATGTGACTCGATGATTTTCTTGTGCAGTACGGCTCCCAGTCCTACTAACGCCTAAGTTTGTAGGCGGGCGCGCAAATCGTCCGTTAAATGGCAAACACAACAGCAACAAAGTAATACGAAGCAAATATTACGCTGTAACAAGCTTCGTTGTTGTCGCTAGAACATTTCTTAGCCGATGGAAGCACACGAACCGAAATCCCCTGTATAGTTCGTTCGTCTCTCGTAATTTAACTGGAGCAGAGGAAGTCAATTTGTGGAAAGCTCGGGCTGGAGCTACCTTTATACCTTCCGCCCCATGGGCCTAGTCGCCCACACCATACGGTCATACTAACTGGCCACAGCCACTGTTTTAGTGTCTGCGGTGGATGCTAATTATTTGCGGCAGTTGAGTCCAGTGACAAACGGAACCCGATAGAAGGTAGTTTGAGGCGCCGGGAGAGACCAGCCCACAGTGTACGACCAGTTAACAACGGACAATCTGCTCCTCAGCCTGCGTGCTTATTTTTAAGTATACCTTGTGGTTTAGCAACCTGTGTGTAAAGAACAAAACAAATCACATTCCACCAGCGTTAACACAGCAGCTGCTTTCGCAAGTCACGTTTGGCTAGCCTGTTTGGGGCCTGCCCTTCAGCGGTTCTTGGTTGTTATTGCAAACAAAATTAAGTTTAGAATTCTTCTTCACTTTCATGGAGAAATAACTTTTCAAGCTTTTCGCTTAGGGACCAATTTCACTTTACTTAAGAGCGGGAACTTCGTCTGTGAAGCGACAATAAAGACCACTATTAGATTAGGTCATTTTAGCAAATTACGTTTCAGCTTTATAAAAGTGGTCAGAGTACTATGTGGTAGTTTCACCAATGGTGATTGTCGTGTGCCGTTTTTGTAACCTCCAATCTATAACCCAAGCCTTCCTTTGGCACTGCCAAATGTATGTTCCTCATTATTGGTTATTGTCTTTCCTACTTATATGGTGCGGGAGGAGGCATTTTACTAAACAACAGCTTCTTTGCCATTTCAAACACTTTACGTAATCGAAACTACAGCTGTCCTGCAGACTGCATTCCGGGATCGCGTGAGTAGAAGAGCTCGCAAAATTTCATATTCATTGGAATTTATTAAGATACCGCTTCAACACGCAGCTTCAACCCGCATTGTCCGCATACCGCATTTCTCCTCGCACTCCCTCACAACCCCTTCAACACATCCTCAGCACAATTTTCCTGCCAAATCTTCAGAGCAACAGTTTATTAGTAAAAGGACAGACTTGTCCAAAACAACCTAACCATTGAATCCGGCATTAATATCACCTGTCGGGCAAAACGACGGTAATTTTTGTAGTTCATATTTTTTTTAATTATGTATTTATGATATTTAGGTAGTGCATGCAAACATATATAACTAATTAATCTTTCTGCGAAATGGTACTTCTGTGTGCAATAGAGCTACCGGCGTTGATGCAACGGGCGTGCATACCTATAACTACAATTTACGACACACCTGGGACATCTGCGCGCCGTTCTAATGTGAAACATCTACTTCCCTGTCATGTGGTGTTTTTTATGTGCGTGAACGTGCGTGTGTGCGCCTGCGTGCTTGTGATTTGGTGTGTACGTTCGTGTGTGCGCGTGCGTGCGTGCAAGTGCGTGCGTGCGTGTGTGTGTGTGTGTGTGTGTGTGTGTGTGTGTGTGTGTGTGTGTGTGTGTGTGTGTGTGTGTGTGTGTGTGTGTGTGTGTGTGTGTGCATGGTGTGTGCGTGCGTGTGTGCGTGCGTGCGTGCGTGCGTGCGTGCGTGCGTGCGTGCGTGCGTGCGTGCGTGCGTGCGTGCGTGCGTGCGTGCGTGCGTGCGTGCGTGCGTGCGTGCGTACTCGAGCTCACCTTCTTAGTTTCAATGTTCCTGCAGAGTTTGTTCCGGACCCTACTTTGGACATGGGTGCTTTGTATTCACCAAAACGTCACGAATATATGAATGAATGCTGTCAGCATATTCCTAAGCTTGTAACTGATCTCTCATTTAGCATGCTTTACATTCCTGTAGCTTCTCCCGCTACGAGTGCAATTCGAATTTCCTTTCATAATCAACTTATAAATTTCTACGTATTTGCAGTTCTGACACTTCGGATGAAAAACCAACAAGATTGTAGGAAAATGTAGCGGTAATGCGCGCACCCGTAAATAAAGTTACCTGTCATCTGCAATCTCATCATGTCCGACAACTAAATAATTCATGACCAGGCTTTTTCCCATACTTTTATACACTATAAAACTTAGAACTCCATGAACTATAAAAACGATTTATTTCTTAGTAAAGCAATGTACGCGTGGTCAATCTTTAAAGAGGCACTTACCTTGGCCAAGCATAATAAAGGTCGTTCTTCTGGCAGCCTCAGATTTGGAGTAATTCACTTTCATTATCAATAAAATCAAGCAGACATACAGTGAGGCCAACACGTACTTCATTTTCTATGGAATGGTTAACAGAAACTTTCTCGTTGCTACTAAATAGGAGCAGAGAAGTCTCCCCTTTTATACGGCACCAAGGATGTATACCCAAACTAACAAAGGCACCGAACGATCATATCTGTGTGGTTCATTTATTCATTTTTATGCTACTGACGTAGCTGTCATGCCACTGATGCCGTAAACGTCATCGTAAAATAACTTAAGAACACTGCTTCTGCCATGAAGCAGAGCAGATGACATTTGATTTTTCTTTGCGTTGTTCTAAAGGTCACGAACTGCTGCGGCAGCTTTCAAGACGTACATTACATCTATAATATCTGTAACCAACGCGAAGCTAAATAAATAAAATTTTATATTTCACTTTCCAGGGAACGCTTCAACAATTTAATTAAACTAGACTTTTTTAAACAAAATTGTGTGCCTTCAGCATATTTTACTTTACATCCTGGATATGTATTGTGCTGGGTAAGGAAAGAGCTGAAATATATTTACAACGATTATTTACGACCGCACGCAATATGGCGAACACGCGCACCAGGCTAGGCGCGCCTTCGTGGTCTTCATTTTGTCGTGTCCTTGTGGAATTGCTGACTGACGTTCTCATGGCGCAAGCCATTGGCGACAGCAGCACCGACTCTGTGCTGTTCAAGAATGAGAGAAATAGGATCTAGGATGAGCGAGGCTAAAGTTCGCGCGCACTGGCACAGTTTGGGCCGCACAACATGCAAAACATCACCATACGGGGGGTGAGCAGACGCAGTTATGGGGATGAAAGTTGCGATTTCGTAGATGAGGTCGATTAGTTGGCGAAGGACACCGTAAGGGCCAGTGTAAGGTGACAATAGTTTTTCCGGGAGCCCTACCGAGTGCGTTGGAGCCCAGAGCAGGACGAGGGAACCAGGCAGAAAACTGGGTAGCTGGAGATTCCTGTCGTATAGTGCCATTTTGTGTTATTGCGATGTGGCAAATCACTGGCGGGCAACCTGACGGGTGGGATCGGCTCGGGTTGTGGCGTCATGGGCGCAGCCACTGGCGGTAAGCGCTACAGAAGCATCGGTGTGTCCACATAGGTAAAGCAGGATCGCGGTAGAAGAACAAATCGGGTGACATCATGGCTTATCGAATTTTAAGCGAACGTCATTAAAAATATGAATAGCGTCCCAATCGTGGTGGCCGGAATAAACACGCATTGACATTTCTGTGAGATTGGGATGTCGGCGATCACTTTAGAACGTGACAGCTCCTGTTCATAGGAAGATCTTTGGGAGCGCCGTGATGAAGGGTGACGTCGCACAACAAAATATCATGTGACGTCATTTGTACAGGTGGTTGGGAGAACACGCGTGGTCGCATACCCTGTGGCATAATCTGTCGCCACAGCGAACCACGCTTGGCAAAGCGAATGCGCCAAGCCAGTCGAGACGAACGCGAAATAAGATGTGCAAGATGTCAAGGAGTTGAATCGAACCACTAGGGAGAAGGTGGGAGGAGCTTTTTCGACGTTGAAAGCGGTCGCACTGAGTGGCGTGCTGTCGCACCAGTCAATACAGGGTGGGGCAGTAAAAGCAAAGTAAGCCTTCCTAATCTGGTTTCTCCCGGACCTCATGTAATCCAACTGGCTTTTGGTAATCTTCCTTGCAGGTTTTGAGCTTTACTTCTAGCCTGAAATTGGGGTCGCTTGGGCGAGGATATCAACCTGTGACCTCCAGCATAAGAGCTCGATGTGGTACCTCTACCTCACGGCACTACTGTGTGCTTGACACGAAGCAAACACAGACAACCATGCTGTAATATTACGCACCGCATCTGGTAATATGGACAACAGCTTCCTTACGGTTAGCAGTTCTCGTAACTGCCCCACTTGGAAGATCGCGAAGCCTTGGTAGGCTCTTCACGGTAATACAGGAAAGACAATGGATCCCAGCATTGACGTATTTAGTGCTTTTAAAAATATTGCTTCAAAAAACGCCTTGTCCTCGGCGGCGCCTTCGCTCCGGCCGCCTGCTGTCCCCCCACCCTTCACTTCTCTGTGTTATTGCGATAGCAATTATATGGACACTCCAAGCGCATTTCTGCTGTCGGCGTCGCCATCTTCGTCGCCGTGAGGTTCCGTATAAAGTCCAACGGTGATAAAATCGTCGATACGCGCCGTACTCTGTGTGTGCGAGTGAAAAGCGTACGAGGGTGGGTGAGCCAGCAATCGCGGCTCAATGTAGCCTCTTCACAACCACAACCTCTCTCTCTCTCTCTCTCTCTCTCTAGCGTACGCGAGGGAGAAAGGCAGGCCTGAAACGCGCGTTCTTCTTTCCAGCGGGAGGCACGGGGGCGCGGCCTAACCGAGAGGTTAACAGCACCGCTGTTAAAATTTCCATCACCAGCGCACGTATTTTTCCTACTGGGTGACATTATGGTTTCCTTGTGACACATTCTTGGCATAAGCCCTAGGCTAGCACCCTAGGCAAGGCTGTTGCCCTAGGCTAGCGGTCTGGCATAACGCAGCATCAACATTCCGAACAGTTTAAGTAACATGACCCTAATGCAAAATATCAGATGTTCTTGGTCACTACAGTATATATTATAAATACGTTTCATTAGGTGAACACCAGGTGTTTTTACATGCAGTAAACATTATGTACCGTGGAGTGACACGTATTCTTTGTGTGTAGCTCATAAGGGACAGAAATACACTAAAGAAGTATTGGCATACGTGAAGCTTTAGTCATTGTTGAAACTTCTATCTTGTTTTATTACTTCCTAAATATTTGCTTTATTCATTTTGTGGCTATGGAAGCGTGATTTTCTGTTTGGTGCTTATTTCGATTTTATGGGTGTTTGTTATAATATTATGCGAACCCTAATTTTTTCCTCTCTTTCTTTTTGTCAAAGTAACTGCGCTTGAGGTGTTTCTTAAGTGGGACACAACATCTCTGTTTCCTACTGCTTACGACTAACTTGTAAGGAGCGTGATGCATATGTTTGTTTGCCTTTTTTTTTTTTTTGCTGGAAGTGATTGCCCCGCGTTTGATAGTGAACTGCTAAGTAGTTCGAAGCTTCACCTACTATCATTGAGTTAGATTTAACAGCCTAACGTTGCGGAAAATCCACAGAATGGGTGTACTTGCGGCCAGCCTTTCCAATTTAACTGAAATAAGTAAAGCTTCATGTTCTCAAAAAAGTATGCACGAAGAAGGCATTTCATCAGAGGAGGACGAACGCCAGATATATATGGCGTCATGAAACATCCACGTTCCTTTGTTCTGCCGCCAACAAAAGTGAACGTCAGCATTTTATGACGGTATATAACTGACACTCGCTGGAAATTCTGTGCTCTGTTAGTGTTTCTGCAGCAAGGTATCTGGGAAAACATCGTTCAAAGAACATTAGAGAAAGAGTGACGAATGGGCACATTCTAGGTATTTTGAAATGGCGGTTTGAAATAAATGACTCAGAAGTAAGCAAAAAGAGAACCCACGCGTGGCATTCACCCCTGATACTGCGTAAGAAATGGCAAGTTTTGTAAATATGAAGAAGAGAAAAGGCAGCTACAGACGTCCATAGCCAGCAAAAAATTCAACGACTAACGCATCCTCACAGCTAGAGAGACCTATGGTTTGCCTCGGCTAGAGTGCAATACGAATGCTTTGGATTTTTTTTAATACTTTGTAGCGATACACACAAGACAAGACGACAAATTCGTGACGGTCTGGAAAGGCATAAACAAAACCTGGCAGCAGAAGACTGGCATGTTACAATGCTGGAACAAAAGGCACAGCAGCACCAGTCATGTCACTAACGTAACAAATGCACAATGCGGCAGTGAAAGACAATGTAGTACACGTTTACAGCGAAGCTGCTTTATGGCTAGGCTTCCCTTCATTTTTCGTGGGCGAGTGCAAAAAAAGTGGGCCGATCCTGGTGATGTACAGAAAGGGTCCAAACTCAATGGCGCATACCCCTGTGGACTCGGGGTATTGGTCTCCGGGACCTGTAACGCACCCTTGAACTACCCCTGTTACATGAACAGTTTTGCAAAAGATACCCTAGAACTCAGTGTTCTACGGTTTGTATCTGACACATTGGGGAGTGAGACACATTTCTTGCCTGTTTTTAGCAGTAGTGATTATCGCACCATTGTTAGTAACATGCCAAGCAGTTCAAAACTTCACCTGTCAACAAATTTTTAAGACCTAACAAATCAACCGCGGACATATTTCCCATGCTTGCAATATGGCTACGTTTCATTAAAAATAAATAAATAAATCTTCACGCCCTTGCAGAAGTATGAATCAGCGTACATGGCGTACGTCAGTTAAATGCCGTCATGGAAGATTTACCTTCATTTTCGTTGCCGCCGTTGTGGCGTCAGCAGAAATTGACGTCAGCATTGTATGACGGTATACACCTGACGCTCGCTGGCAATTCTACATTCTGTTAGTGTTTACGCAGCAAGGTTTCTGGAAAAACACCGTTGAGAACAGTAGCGAAGGGGTGACGCATGTCTGCATTCTAGGTATTTCGAATAGGCGGTTGGTAACGCACAGGTCAGCAGTAAAATAGTGAAGTGCCATGGTGAAAGTTATGTTGCCATATGCTAGTTTTCTTCCTAAGTGCGCAACATGGTGGGCGTACTTCCACTTGAAATCAACATTAACAGCTAGGAAGGACCGCTTGTTAACGCAAACAAAGGGAATGTCATTAAATGTCTTAAGTTCGATCGTGCGGTAATCTGAAAAAAATCTTGTGATTTGAATGTAAAACCATAATTTAGTCTTTGAAGGAATAATCCTGAGAGAGTTATATCGGCGCCAGTTTAAAACGTTATTTACGTATATGTTTAGTTTTACAGTCAAATAGTCAATTGATTCGTCAGAAGAAGGTAAGGACATGTAAGCTGCCTTACCAGCTGAAAAAATGTCAGTAAGGTACTTTATTTAAACCAAAAAAGTGGGCCGAGTATTGAATCTTAAGGAACGCCTTTATCAGTGGGCACAAATTTTCATAGTGTAGGACGAATATATGCAGCCTGTTTCAAGTAGATAGGTAGCTAATAATTATTGTCAATGAACGTCAATAAATTTCAATAGCTTTAAGTTGAGCTCGCAAAATGTTCTGACTAATAGAACAAAAAGCTTTGTTAGACCAATGTCATGATCATCACTATCACCAGCCTATATTTATGTCCATTGCAGGACAAGGCCTCACCCTGCGATCTCCAATTACCAGTGTATTGCGCAAGCTGATTCAAACTTGCGCCTGCAAATTTTCTAACTTCATCACCTCAGCTAGTTTTCTGCCGTCCTCTACTGCGCTTCCCTTCTCTTGGTATCAATTCTGCAACTTTAATGGTCCACTTGTTATCCATACTACGCATTACGTGGCCTGCCCAGCTCCATTTTTTTCTCTTAATGTCAATTAGGATATTGTCTATCCCCTTTTGCTCTTTGATCCACACTGCTCTCGTCCTGTCTCTTAACGGTAGGCTTAACATATTTCATTCCATCGCTCTTTGTGTGGTCCTTAACTTGTTCTCGAGCTTCTTTGTTGACCTCCAAGTTTCTGCCCCATATGTTAGCACCGGTAGAATGCAATGATTGTACACTTTTCTTTTCAACGACAGTGGTAAGCTCCCAGTAAGGATTTGGTAATGCCTGCCGTATGCACTCCAACCCAATTTTATTCTTCTGTAAATTTCATTCTCATGATCAGGGTCCCTTGTAAGTAATTGATCTAGACAAACGTACTCCTTTACAGACTATAGAAGCTGAATGGCGATCCTGAATCCTTGTTCCCTTGCCAGGCTATTTAACATTGCCTTCTGCGTGTTAACCTTCAACCCCACTCTTACACTTCCTCGGTTAAGGTCCTCACTAAATAGCTATCATTCGTCCCCATTGTTGCTGCATAGGACAATGTCATCTGAAAACCAAGGTTGCTGAGATATTCGCCATTGATCCTCACTCCTAAGCCTTTCCAGTCTAAGAGTTTGAATACTTCTTCTAATCATGCAGTGAATAGCATTGGAGAGATTGTGTCTCCTTGCTTGACCTTTTTCTTGATAGACATCTTTCTACTTTTCCGCTAAAGAACGAAGGTTGCTGTGCAATCCGTGTAGATATTTACCAAGATATTCACGTATGCCTAATCTACGCCTTGATTACGCAATGCCTCTATGACTGCTGGTATCTCCACTGAATCAAACGCTTTTTGACAATCTATGAACGCCAGATAGAAGGTTGATTGTACTCCACAGATTGCTCTATTACCTGATTTATGACATGGATACGATCCATCGTAGAATATCCCTTCCTGAAGCCAGCCTGTTCTCTTGGTTGGCTGAAGTAAAGTGTTGCCCTGATTCTATTAGAAATTATCTTGGGGAATATTTTATACAATACTGAAAGCAAGCTTATGGGTCTATAATTCTTCAATTCTTTAACGTCTTCCTTCTTATGGATGAGTATAATGTTGGCGTTCTTCCAGCTTTCTGGTACATATAGTATATATGTACCAGAAATGTGATGTACACAGCTTCCTTCCTTTTTGAATCGCATAGTAATGTCCGTTGTTGAATTCCAACTGCGTACATGTACAGACTTTAGCACACTCATACTCCTCCTGCCTAAGTCATCTCGATTTATCTAGATAAAATGCATAGCTACTGTCCCAGACCCCGTGAACGAGGCGTAGAAGCCGGACCAAATTCCAACGCTGACTTATCAGCGTCCGAAAATAATCCCACGTAAGCAATGACAATTAGTAATGGGCCCTCTGGTGCGCCAGCGAACGCCGGTTGTTGTCCAAAGACCTGAGTCAGAGCTCAGAGTTGTCAGAACACAACAAAATATATTCTGTACCAGCGATGCACGTGATGTAATCCTCGTCTATTATGGTATCGCTAATTCTGGTAAACATTAGATAACTACACAACAAAATATATGGCAGAAACCATGTTTAACGAAAAGCATATTTACATTCAAGGAAATATAACCGGTAAAACAGAAAATTATGGCGAACATCTGTGGCCATAAGTTCAGATCGCCTAAAAATATAATAACTAAAATATTCTAGAAATAGTGCATTAGGCAAGTTTACAAGCTATAATACAAGGTATATATGCGCTGGAGTGGGGCGTAAGAAGTTATGCCATATGAATAAACAGCTTAACGTGGACGATTTCACGGTTGGTGCTTGAAGCTATCTGATCGGGCCTGGTCACATAGCTCCATGCGCTAGGCACAGAGCTGGGCACAGAGCTAAGAAAAGCTACGCTTTGAAAGTGCATAGACATTGGTGTAATGAATGAGCTCTACGCATTCTTCAGAAGGCTCTGTTGAACTCCAAGGAATGCTAACATCGTAAAATTATTGATAAATGCAAGGACTTTTAGCCCTGCTTGACATCTTGGCTTGCTTTATAATTGATTAAATTCGAGTTTTCTTCGTTTGCGAGGTTATTCAGGTGTGATATTGCCTTGTGTATACAATCTCGCGTTTTGCGCCTGGTATTGCAAAACTCGTGGAAATATGTTCTTCACGTTTTCTTTTGTTAAGGTGATTATTTGAAACAGTTTTTCAAAAGATGCACTAGAACTCGGTGTTCTACGGTTTATATCTGAGGCATTGTGGAGTGAGAGACATTTCTTGCCTGTTTTTAGCAGAAGTGAGTATCACACTATAATTAGAAACCTGCTAAGTATTTCCGGAACTTCACCTGTCATCACATTTTAAAGAGTTAACAACTT
The DNA here is from genome assembly GCF_013339745.2 of Dermacentor silvarum. Lineage (NCBI taxonomy): Eukaryota > Metazoa > Arthropoda > Arachnida > Ixodida > Ixodidae > Dermacentor > Dermacentor silvarum. The sequence goes on from NC_051158.1 coordinate 2,183,698, forward strand.
AACCGCGTACATAGCTGCTGTGCTTCCAATATTTCAAATTTTTATAAAATAAATAAATAAATAAATAAATAAATAAATAAATAAATCTTTACGACTTTGCAGAAATATCCATAGAGGTATTTTTGAAACGATGGCGTACGTCAGTTAAAAGCCGTCATAAAACATTTACCTTCATTTTCGTTGCCGTCGTTGTGACGTCATCACAAATAGACGTCAGCATTTTATGACGGTATATACCTGACACTCGCTGGCAAGGTGAATGGGCTTGAGGTGCTTCTTAAGACATGACTATATGTTTCCTACTGCTTACGTGTCTGAAGGGTAAGGTGCGTGATATACGTGTCTGTTTTTTTTTTTTTTTTTTGTTTTTTTAACACGAAAGTGTTTTATTCCGGGGTCCACCAAGACTTCACTGACGTATTTCCGTCACGGAAATACGTCATGGAACATAATACAAAGAAAGAAACCAGAAAAAAAGTTCCACAACCATGCAAAATTTGGGAATCGAACCCACGACCTCTCGGTCCGCGACGATAGATCGCCGAGCGTTTAACCCATTGCGCCACAAACGCATTTGCAGAGAGCTACACAGACGCGCCTTATATATCTAACTCTCCTCCGTGTACCCGCGCTCTTGCTCGGGGCGGTGCCGCCGCCTACGAGCAGAAAAGAGAAGTACTGCATTATGACACTAACGCGCACCGACAGTGAACGCTTCGGTGGTCTCAGCTCTATGACGCCTCGATGCCAGCATTCGAAGGGACGCTGGCATCAAGAAGCACTACCAACGCCACCTAGGTGGCGTTGGTAGTGGCGTTCACCGTACTCAGCACAGCGGAGCGCGGCCTCCGCAATTAGCTCTGAAAATGTTTCTGAAGTTGATCGCGGAGGCTGCAATTACGACGCGCTGTACGCGCTGATTTGACTCGGTGACGATTCAGTTACGTGCTTTGTCTTGCGCGTTGTATTAGTGTGTCAGTTACGTGCTTCGTCTTTCGCGTTGTGCTAGCGTGTGCAGCGTAGTGCAGCTTCCATATGCACGACGGTTGCTCATGGTCATCGACGTTGGTAGTCGTGATGGAGGAGACGTGCCACCAGGCGTCAGCGTGGGTGCATCAACGCCTAAGGGCGCTTTAGCCACAAAACACCAATAGACATTATATATCAATGTGCAATAAACATTACACTACTTCTGTGAAGACACGTTTCACTTTCGTGTTCTATACCGATTCCTATATAAGAGGGATCAACCACATTTTTTGCTTCAAGTGATTGCCTCGCGTTTGATAGTGAACTGCACAGCAGTTCATAGCCTCACTTACTATCACTGAGTTAGATTTAACTGCTTAACGTTGCGGAGACGCCACAGAATTGATGTAACTGCGGGCAGCAATTCCACTTTATCTGAAATAAATAAAGCTTCACGTGCTGAAAAAAAGTATGCGCGAAGCTGACATTTCATCAGAGGATGACGAAAGCAAGTTATATGCCGCCATGAAGCATCCACATTCATTTGTGCTGCCGCCAACAGAAGTGAACGTCAGCATTTTATGACGGTATATAATTGACACTCGCTGGAAATTCTCTGTTCTGCTAGTGTTTCTGCAGCAAGGTATTTGGGAAAACACCGTTCAATGAACATTAGAGAAAGAGAGATGAATGGGATTACTCTAGGTATTTTGGATAGGTGGTTTGAAATAAATGACTCAGAATTAAGCAACAGAACTCACGCGTGCCATTCACCCCTTGTACTGCGTCATAAATGGCAAATTTTGTAAACATAAACAGGAGAAAAGCCAGCTACAGACGTCCATAGCCAGCAAAAGCTTCCATGACTAACGCATCCTCACAGCTAGAGGAACGTGTGGTTTGCCTCGCTAGCGTGTAATACGAATGATTTCGAATTTTTGGTGAGTACTTTGTACCTAGACGTACTAGACAAGCACGAAAATTCATAACGGTCACGCAAGGCATAAGCAAACTCTGCCAGAAGAAAACTCGCATGTTTTAACGCGGGAACAAAAGGTACAATGGCACCAGTGCTATGATATCACTAACTTACCGAATGCTTAATTTAAGCATTCGGTTAATTAAGAGACAACGTAGTACACTTTCTCTACTGATTAATCATTCTAGTAGACGTAATATACTTTATTAATAGTAGTTGACGTAGCACAATTTGTACACTGATTATAATCGACCAGCTAGGCTTTCTCACTGCGCATTAAGCACCGGATAGTAGCGGTTTTGCGTTCTGCCCTAATCAAACCTCACGCCCGCAAGTGGAAATTGAAGCAATGATCTCACAATTACGACTTTTTGTCTTTCATAAAACAGCATGGAGATAACATCCTCGACAAGATCCTTAGTACGTGAAAGACCCACTGTGAAAACGAATTCTATCTGCCAAATGCAAAAAGAGTAAAGCAGTTATTTCCCTATATAAGTAAGGTGGCTAAGCATGAGCGCAGAAATAAAGACATGAAAGCACTTAGTGGTTCGAGTTTCCACACGAAATGGTAAGAGAACTATTGATGGCCTTATTGATGAAACATGCCAGTCAATGCTTTCTCGCCAATTACGCAGCGTCATCATAGGTTAAGATTAATATTTGCACCATTATTAACTCTTGCTTAGTCGTTTTTTCATAGCCTGCTATAATATATAAATGAAGAATAATAAACATCAGGAAAAGGTAAAATGATAAAGTGACTAATATGCTGGCGGTGAAGGTGATGCCAACAGATTAAAAGCATCCTAAAAGTCGCATGTAGGTTTCTCTGTTGTAGAAAAGGGCCCCACGAGGGCCGAACGTGTTGCCAAAATACACATATGACTGGCTTCAGGAAATGATGTCTATCCGCCCTATAGACTGCAACCACTGACACTTTTTGTCGACCAAACAGGGTGCAGAGATACCCATGATCTACAAGAGGCTGGCACGGTACGATTCATTTATTCGAGTGAATTGTCCTCAGTAGGAACAACAATCCTGAACTTTTTTTCCGAGTCTGGGGAGCTCAAGGACCGGCGATCCGTGTTATCTGAAGAGCTTTTCACGTTCGCAGAGCCCTTAAACGTGCAACACAGGAGTGCCTTATTACTAGGCACGCGTTGCGTGGAAATGTTGGCGCTAGCACGTGAGATTAGGCGATAACGTGTGATATAGACTTGTGCGTACCCAGAACTGTGGCCGTAGTGCTTCTTCTTTTTTTTCGGGGGGGGGGGGGGGGGGCTTTATATATGTCATCTCTTTGTTTCTCTGTGCAATAATTGCATACTTTTGCTATCATTTTTATGATTTTCGTTATTTCGATATATGAATAGCATTCATTTAATTAATAAAACCGAACAAAGCAATACGAGATGCCGCAAGAGATGTAGAACGATGTGAAGCTATAAGCTCCTGCCGACACCGTGCAGTATGATTCCGAACTACAATATGTTTATATCATTCATGTAACTGTCATTCTAATATTTTGGAGGTGAAAGGTGAAATCGGAAGGACGGGAAGACTGAAGAACAAATTCATGAGCGTGCTGTAGGAATCAAAAACTTGGAGGACGCTTAAGCTTCGCCTTTAGGCGTGGAACGTGATAGCATTCAAAGATCCCCGACTGCTTATCAGCCTTCCTGGCAACTGAATTATGTCTTCTCGTATATTCAAGTTACAATACGACGCTGCCACGTCGGGAGGTTGTGGTTATAAGTCGTACTTTACAATTTTTCTGAAGGATATTACTTTGAGAACTTCGATTTTGTTCACTACCACCTTGCGCAACGCGGAAGGACCGGCGCGGTCGGGGTGGTTCGGGGTGATTATTTCCGCCAAACGATGTCGGTGTGCCCGCGCCCACGCCGATACCGACGCCGAATTTTCTACGGCACGGGACCCTTAACGCTATTGTGTTAATAGTACAAATAAACCCCAAGGAACAACGTAGATTATAAGAGGTGCTTCTGATATGGTGCAGCCATTCTAACCTACGCATCGCTAACTTGAAGGAAAATTGAATGAAAGATAAAACAGCGTGCGAAGTGCCACGTGTGAAAAATGCGAAATGCGAGAAGACTCAGTGATGCAGACTGATTGCACGAAGGCAGAGGTGTCGAAAAAAAAAAAGCAGACTTCAGCGATTCCTTGGGCTATGAATTCATTGCGACAGCAGCGATCTCCTACAGAGAAGACCACCAATTTAGTTTCGCTTGCCTGCTTTTTTCGTAAAATAACTGCGTTCACCCACTACGAGGAACTGGACTAGAACCCACAGTTTGTAGGGCGATCTTATAGCAGGAAAGGGTATGGTTGTCATAAAGTGAACTAACCTTAAAGTAAGAATTTGAAAAATGCATACACCGTGCCCACATGAAACCTCCCTGATTTCAATATAAACTTCAAAAGAAACTATGAGACATAGAAACCTGAGGTTTGGGGCATAAGGTAAAGCGATTCAAAAAGTTTTTTTTTCTAAATGATGTCGCTTGTCTTGTTTCAGGTGATGAATACATACCAAAAATTACAACGTCTCAAGACAGAGCCTAATCTGTGGTGTGGTATGTGGGAAGGAAGTCAACCATTGCTGTCCGTCTTCTTTTTTTACTTTATTATTATTATTATTATTATTATTATTATTATTATTATTATTATTATTATTATTATTATTATTATTATTATTATTATTATTATTATTATTATTATTATTATTACGAGTATTATTACTCGTCAATTGTGAACCTCTTGCGCAGTTATCTTCTTGATAGATCGTGTTATGTTAACGTCAATGGTCAAGCTTCTTCTTCTTACATGGCAACTAGCGGCGTCCCTCAAGGGTCAGTATTAGGACCACTCCTTTTTTTAATTTTTATTAATGACGTTCTTTCTGTTATTCGGAACTCTTCTTTCCTTCTATATGCCGATGACATCAAGATTTTTAAGAAAATTCACACTGTTGATGACTGCCGCGCCCTGCAGTCTGACCTGTTTTCCTTTTCTAAATGGTGCAAGGATAATAAGCTTACCTTGAATGCTGCTAAAACCAAAGTCATGACTTTCACACGCAAAACAGCAAGTATTTCTTTTTCTTATTCTGTAGATTCTGTGCCGTTGTGTAAGGTCTGCGAGATCAATGATCTTGGTGTACTTTTTGATGCAACCTTACACTTTTCGGCGCACATTAAACGTGTTGCAATGCGGGGTATGCGCTCTCTAGGTTTTGTATGCAGACTATCGAGGGAATTCAAGTCTCCTACTCCATTCCGCAAATTGTACACAACCATCTGTCTTCCTCAACTCGAATATGCCTCGGTCGTCTGGAATGGCTCTTCTAGATCCAACAGTGACATTATAGATCGTGTCCAGAAAAAGTTTCTAAGCATATATAATCACCGCTTTGCAAACCTGGACATTGCACCCTGTACTAGCACTGTTGGATTGTTGTCGTTGCCCTCCCTTCGCGACCGACGTAATCGCGCTGACCTCCTGTTTCTCTTCAAACTCATTCACGGTAACCTCACGTGTCCCGAACTTCTCAGCTGTGTCATGTTTCGTATCCCACTGCAAGATCACCAGAGAACATAGACCTTTCCATGTTCCTGCCTGTCATCACGAACACTCAACCGTCCACAGGATACAGAGTCTTTACAACGCTTACTTTCGTGATCTTGATATCTTTCATAACTCCTTGTCATCGTTCTCTTCCGAGCTTTGCCTTGTGTTATAATTTCATGCATTGTTCAAGTGCCCTTCTCCTCCTTTTTCTTTTGTATTTACTTTGCGCTTTGTTCTCGGTACTCTCTTCTTTTCACAATTTTATTTTAATCATTTATGTTTAATGATATTCCCATGCAGTGTCTTTTTTTTTGGTTTGTAATATATGTGTGCGCCAGCACTCAGACCTTAGGGTTGTTCCTGGGCACGTTAAATAAACATGATTGATTGATTATTATTATATTATATATTATTATTATTATTATTATTATTATTATTATATTATTATTATTATTATTATTATTATTATTATTATTATTATTATTATTATTATTATTATTATTATTATTATTGTATGATCAGGTCATCTCTTCCATTGAAAGTGTAGTATCCTCACATAGTAAGCACAAAGTAATTCTTCTTGGTATTTTTAATACACCAGGTATTGATTGGAACACACTTAGACATTCTCATTACAATCATTACACAGAGAAAAAATGCAGCCTGTTGTTGGACTTTCTGTCTTTCTGTTCCCTTCAACAGCATAACTTAATCACCAATTCCTGCGGCAACGTCTTAGATCTTTGCATCTCGAATTCTCAGGTTTTAGATGTCTCTCGTTCCGAAATTGTCCTTGTGCGTACCGATAAGTTTCATCCGCCACTAAAGATAACTGCTTCTGTGTCAGCACTGAGGCAGAGCTCCTCCAGCGGCGTAAATGAATCCCCACGCTTTGCTTTCAAGCGTGGTGATTATCTTGGTTTATATAATTTTTGTCCACCACCGACTGGTCACTGGTTACAGACAAAAGCAATGTTAATGACCAAGTAGATCCGTTTACAGAGCTTGTTCTGAGCAGTATGCGCAAATACATTCCCCAGTACAGGCCTAAACGCTCTAGATATCCCCACTGGTTTTCATCTGAACTTATAATTTCCCTAAAGCAGAAAGATCGCGCACACCGAAAATCTAGATTTCCGTTGCCTAATGAGTGCAGAGAATTCCGCTTTTCTTCGGGCTCTCTGTAAACGTCTCTATAAGTGGGATCAAGACTCATATATGGCATTCTTGGAAAATAGCGCCTCCGATCGGCCGGCGGAATTTTGGAAGTATATCCGTAAGCGCTCCAATAAACATGGAGAGGGTTTTCGCTTACTTGACTCTAGAGGGGCAGAAGTCCAAGCAGTCGCGGATTGTTTTGCAGCCCATTTCTCTTCCATTATATAAAGATGCAGGTTTCAACGCTGGTGTCAGTCAGCAGCACACGACGGTTCCTACATCTAGTGCGGTGTTGTTTGATGAAGAGCTTGTCCACGAATGCCTTAAGCGCTTGAAGCCTTCCCTATCCTGTGGCCCTGACGGCATCCCCTCCGCAATTCTAAAAGCTTACGGCAGTATATTTGCTCCAGTATTGACATCTATATTTAATAACTCTTTGACTACTTCCACTTTCCCTCACATGTGGAAAACTGCTCGTGTTTTTCCTGTATTTAAGTCTGGATGTAAATCAGATGTGTCGAATTATCGCCCAATTTCTCTTCTCTGTGCTACGTCCAAGATTTTTGAGCTTGCTCTTCACAACATATTGTCTTTTACTGTGACAAACTCGCTCATTCCGAATCAGCATGGATTTCTCGACCGGCCCGCTCCACTATCACAAATCTCGCAAGTTTCATGACACAGATCTCCACGCCGGTACTTCAAAGGGGGCAAGTTGACACCATTTACTGTGATCTCAGCAATGCTTTTGATGTAGTCAGCCACTCGCTGCTTCTGATCAAGCTTACGCACTTTGATGTTGACTCGTCAGTTGTGACTCGTCAGTTGTGAATCTCTTGCGCAGTTATCTTCTTGATAGATCGTGTTATATTAACGTCAATGGCCAAACGTCTTCTTCTTACTTGGTAACTAGCGGCGTCCCTCAAGGGTCAGTATTAGGACCACTCCTTTTTTTAATTTTTATTAATGACGTTCTTTCTGTTATTCGGAACTCTTCTTTCCTTCTATATGCCGATGACATCAAGATTTTTAAGAAAATTCACACTGTTGATGACTGTCGCGCCCTGCAGTCTGACCTGTTTTCTTTTTCTAAATGGTGCAAGGATAATAACCTTACCTTGAATGCTGCTAAGACCAAAGTTATGACTTTCACACGCAAAACAGCAAGTATTTCTTTTTCTTATTCTGTAGATTCTGTGCCGTTGTGTAAGGTCTGCGAGATCAATGATCTTGGTGTACTTTTTGATGCAACCTTACACTTTTCGGCGCACATTAAACGTGTTGCAATGCGGGGTATGCGCTCTCTAGGTTTTGTATGCAGACTATCGAGGGAATTCAAGTCTCCTACTCCATTCCGCAAATTGTACACAACCATCTGTCTTCCTCAACTCGAATATGCCTCGGTCGTCTGGAATGGCTCTTCTAGATCCAACAGTGACATTATAGATCGTGTCCAGAAAAAGTTTCTAAGCATATATAATCACCGCTTTGCAAACCTGGACATTGCACCCTGTACTAGCACTGTTGGATTGTTGTCGTTGCCCTCCCTTCGCGACCGACGTAATCGCGCTGACCTCCTGTTTCTCTTCAAACTCATTCACGGTAACCTCACGTGTCCCGAACTTCTCAGCTGTGTCATGTTCGTATCCCACGCAAGATCACCAGAGAACATAGACCTTTCCATGTTCCTGCCTGTCATCACGAACACTCAACCGTCCACAGGATACAGAGTCTTTACAACGCTTACTTTCGTGATCTTGATATCTTTCATAACTCCTTGTCATCGTTCTCTTCCGAGCTTTGCCTTGTGTTATAATTTCATGCATTGTTCAAGTGCCCTTCTCCTCCTTTTTCTTTTGTATTTACTTTGCGCTTTGTTGTCGGTACTCTCTTCTTTTCACAATTTTTTTTATTCATTTATTGTTCAGTGATTTTTCCCTGAGTGTCTTTTTTTTTTTTTGGTTTGTAATATATGCGTGCGCCAGCACTCAGACCTTAGGGTTGTTCCTGGGCACGTTAAATAAACATGATTGATTGATTGATTATTATTATTATTATTATTATTATTATTATTATTATTATTATTATTATTATTATTATTATTATTATTATTATTATTATTATTATTATTATTATTATTATTATTGATTGATTGATTGATTATTATTATTGTATGATCAGGTCATCTCTTCCATTGAAAGTGTAGTATCCTCACATAGTAAGCACAAAGTAATTCTTCTTGGTATTTTAATACACCAGGTATTGATTGGAACACACTTAGACATTCTCATTACAATCATTACACAGAGAAGAAATGCAGCCTGTTGTTGGACTTTCTGTCTTTCTGTTCCCTTCAACAGCATAACTTAATCGCCAATTCCTGTGGCAACGTCTTAGATCTTTGCATCTCGAATGCTCAGGTTTTAGATGTCTCTCGTTCCGAAATTTTCCTTGTGCGTACCGATAAGTTTCATCCGCCACTAAAGATAACTGCCTTCTGTGTCAGCACTGAGGCAGAGCTCCTCCAGCGGCGTAAATGAATCCCCACGCTTTGCTTTCAAGCGTGGTGATTATCTTGGTTTATATAATTCCTTGTCCACCACCGACTGGTCACTGGTTACAGACAAAAGCAATGTTAATGACCAAGTAGATCAGTTTACAGAGCTTGTTCTGAGCAGTATGCGCAAATACATTCCCCAGTACAGGCCTAGACGCTATAGATATCCCCACTGGTTTTCGTCTGAACTCATAATTGCCCTAAAGCGTAAAGATCGCGCACACCGAAAATCCAGAATTCCGTTGCCTAATGAGTACAGAGAAGAATTCCGCGTTTTTCGATCTCTCTGTAAACGTCTCTATAAGCGGGATCAAGATTCATATATGGCATTCTTGGAAAATAGCGCCTCCGACCGGCCGGCGGAATTTTGGAAGTATATCCGTAAGCGTTCCAATAAACATGGAGAGGGTTTGCGCTTACTTGACTCTAGAGGGGCAGAAGTCCTAGCAGTCGCGGATTGTTTTGCATCCCATTTCTCTTCCATATATAAAGATGCAGGTTTCAACGCTGGTGTCAGTCAGCAGCACACGACGGTTCCTACATCTAGTGCTGTGTTGTTTGATGAAGAGCTTGTCCACGAATGCCTTAAGCGCTTGAAGCCTTCCCTATCCTGTGGCCCTGACGGCATCCCCTCCGCAATTCTAAAAGCTTACGGCAGTATATTTGCTCCAGTATTGACATCTATATTTAATAACTCTTTGACTACTTCCACTTTCCCTCACATGTGGAAAACTGCTCGTGTTTTTCCTGTATTTAAGTCTGGATGTAAATCAGATGTGTCGAATTATCGCCCAATTTCTCTTCTCTGTGCTACGTCCAAGATTTTTGAGCTTGCTCTTCACAACATATTGTCTTTTACTGTGAAGAACTCGCTCATTCCGAATCAGCATGGATTTCTCACCGGCCGCTCCACTATCACAAATCTCGCAAGTTTCATGACACAGATCTCCACGCCGGTACTTCAAAGGGGGCAAGTTGACACCATTTACTGTGATCTCAGCAATGCTTTTGATGTAGTCAGCCACTCGCTGCTTCTGATCAAGCTTACGAACCTTGATGTTGACTCGTCAGTTGTGAATCTCTTGCGCAGTTATCTTCTTGATAGATCGTGTTATGTTAACGTCAATGGCCAAACGTCTTCTTCTTACATGGCAACTAGCGGCGTCCCTCAAGGGTCAGTATTAGGACCACTCCTTTTTTTAATTTTTATTAATGACGTTCTTTCTGTTATTCGGAACTCTTCTTTCCTTCTATATGCCGATGACATCAAGATTTTAAGAAAATTCACACTGTTGATGACTGTCGCGCCCTGCAGTCTGACCTGTTTTCCTTTTCTAAATGGTGCAAGGATAATAACCTTACCTTGAATGCTGCTAAGACCAAAGTCATGACTTTCACACGCAAAACAGCAAGTATTTCTTTTTCTTATTCTGTAGATTCTGTGCCGTTGTGTAAGGTCTGCGAGATCAATGATCTTGGTGTACTTTTTGATGCAACCTTACACTTTTCGGCTCACACTAAACGTGTTGCAATGCGGGGTATGCGCTCTCTTGGTTCTGTATGCAGACTATCGAGGGAATTCAAGTCTCCTACACCGTTCCGCAAATTATACACAACCATCTGTCTTCCTCAACTCGAATATGCGTCGGTCGTCTGGAATGGCTCTTCTAGATCCAACAGTGACATTATAGATCGTGTCCAGAAAAAGTTTCTAAGCATATATAATCACCGCTTTGCAAACCTGGACATTGCACCATGTACTAGCACTGTTGGATTGTTGTCATTGCCCTCACTTCGCGACCGACGTAATCGCGCTGACCTCCTGTTTCTCTTTAAACTCCTTCACGGTAACCTCACGTGTCCCGAACTTCTCAGGCTGTGTCATGTTCCGCATCCCACGCAAGATCACCAGAGAACATAGACCTTTCCATGTTCCTGCCTGTCATCATGAACACTCAACTGTTCACAGAATACAGAATCTTTATAACACTTACTTTCGTGAACTTGATATCTTTCATAACTCCTTGTCATCGTTCCTTTCCGAGCTTTGCCTTGTGTTATAATTTCATGTATTGTTCAAGTGCCCTTCTCCTCCTTTTTCTTTTGTATTTACTTTGCGCTTTGTTCTCGGTACTCTCTTCTTTTCACAATTTTTATTTTTATTCATTTATTTTTTAATGATTTTTCCCTGAGTGTCTTGTTTTTGCTTTGTAATGTATGCGTGCGCCAGCACTCAGACCTGAGGGTTGTTCCTGGGCACGTTAAATAAACATGATTGATTGATTATTATTATTATTATTATTATTATTATTATTATTATTATTATTATTATTATTATTATTATTATTATTATTATTATTATTATTATTATTATTATTATTATTATTATTATTATTATTATTACAGCAGTCGGCGGCAGTCGGCGGCAAAAGTCTTGTCGAACACTTACGAGAACTATTTTCATCTAAACAGGCACAAGATTGTATCGCCGCCGATCAGCTGAGAAGAGGAATCTGCGACTACTGGATCGAATGACGGCCCCAGGATCAACCGGCCATCTGCGAAACCTGTCCCTGCTGGCAGGCTACGTCATTCATTGAAGTAACTGCTGCCTCTGGATTCTACCGGAGTGTGGCGCCTGGGATCGTCCTTTCAAGGATAAAAGACGCCCCCCTAGCACAAGCGCTTCGCAGTCGGCGGCAAAAGTCTTGTCGAACACTTACGAGAACTATTTTCATCTAAACAGGTGAGCTACTCTTCCCTAGAGCTCATTTGTGTGCCGCCGCCGACTGCTGCCATGATTGATGCTGATCATTGATATTTGACGTGATCCTTGTGCGAAATTCTTTACTTGTTTTGTGCTTCGCCATGTCATCGATTTGCCCGGTTTGTTCAAATCGGCTGTCAAGTGATGGCAGATTCTTGTCCTGTGTGGAATGTAAGAATGGCTTTCACTTGGGGAAAACATGCTCGGGTGTTGCTGAAAGCACTTTTCTGTCAATGGGATCCTTAAAACGGGAGAGTTGGAAATGCAAGCACTGTAGATCATCTACGGGGGAATTAAGCTCAGGGCAACTTCGCAACTCGGCTGCATCTGCAAAAGCCGATGACCCAATCTCTCAGTTGGGCTCTCTCCGAGAACAACTACAGGGAATCAATGACATGGTTGTTACTCTTTTGCCCCTTAAAGAAAAGGTTGACCAGTTACTTGCACTAAAGCCCCGGATTGATGAGGTGTTATCTTTGAGGGAAACAGTGCTGGAGTTGCAAAGCTCTGTGCAGTATCTGGCAACAGGTTATGACACAGTCCTGGCTCAGACTAAGGAATCAGATTCAGCCGTAAAAGGTATTGAAACCCAAGTAGAATCATTAACAGAATGTGTAAGAAAACAGTCTGAGGAAATAGCCCAATTTCGCGCTGAGCGCAACAAGGACGAGCAGTACAGCAGGCTTTCCAATTTGGAACTCCACGGACTTCCATTTTCTTCAGGGGAAGACCTGCGTGCTGTCATATCAGAACTTGCACAGAAGCTAGCTTTGACAGAATTCAACCCTCGGGATGTTGTAGCGGTCCACCGATTGCCCGCCAGAAAAGATAAAGTACCACCGGTACTAGTTAGGTTCTCTGGCCCGTCATTACGGGACACTTGGCTGGCAGCACGTCGCAAACTGCGTGACTTGGCACAGAAAAAACTTTACCCCATGATGTACCTAAACGAAAATTTGACTCAGACTAACAAAGAACTATTCTGGAAAGCTCGTACCAAAGGCAAGGAAAGCTCCTATAAGTATGTGTGGGTTAAAAATGGCAAGATTTTTGCTCGAAAAGAAGACGGAGGCCGTGTGCTTCGTATCGCCACGGTCGACGACGTTGATAAGATGACTTAGAAAATGGCAGTCAACTATCACTCCCTTCCAGATTTTTGTTCACTTGGAACAGTCTTTGACGTCACTGATAGCCCGTCTTTTTCCGTTATTCATGTAAACGTGAGAAGTATAAGGAAACATTGGGATCAGTTCCTTGTTGACACCACTAACATTTTGAGCTTAGTAGATGCTCTCGTTCTTACAGAAATTAACGCTCAAGATGATAGGTTATTCCAATTCCGCCTACCCGATTTTCAAGAGCATTTTTTAACTAGAACAGGTAGACGAGGCGGGGGAATAGCGGTCTTCATTAAGACTAAATGGTTAGTTACACCGATGTCGTTTTCAATTTCGGTTGCTGAAAGCCTTGCATTCCGCCTGGAATGTTCTGGCACTGTGCTCTCTTTAATCGCTGCGTATCGTCCACCGTCAGAACACGTGCAATCATTTCTCGATGAACTGAAAAAAAATTTAGACGTTCTACCTTCTTATAATAACATGTGCATTATCGGGGATATCAACATAGATATCCTAAGCTCTGAGAAGACGATTGTTTCCGATTATTTAAACATATTAGCAGACTATGGCATAGAATCTGTCGTTAATGAAGCAACTAGACAAGAAGTGCTCTCAGGTCGCCTTGTTTCCTCGTGCCTCGATCACGTCTTAGTGCGCTCAATAGATTTTTTGACCGTTAAATCCATTCGAATAACAAAAAAGCTGGCTGATCATTACTATATCGGCTGCCAGATCTCATCTCCGGGTGCTCATACTGTCAAAAGCAAGGATGTCCAATATATAGAAATATTTGATTATGCTAGATTTGACAGACTTGTCTCCCAATATGACTGGGATACACTGCTAGCGCATAGTGGTTCGACCAGTGCGTATAAAAAGTTTGTAGACACTTTTACTGAGCTGAAACAAGAGTGCAAAAGATCTGTTTTGGTACATAAGCGAAAAACACATTTACATTGGGTAAATAACCGAATATTGAAAGCCATTCAGGAGAAAGACGAACTCTGGAAACGATGTCGAAAGCATCCAGAAGACGAGGCTTTGAAGAGTCTTTACCGAAACGCACGAAACAAAGTTACAGCAATGATGCGCTGTTCCAAGAGAAGCTACTTTAGCAGTCAATTTTCCTTTTCACGAAATAAACCAGCAAAGATGTGGTCTCTAGTGAATGAGCTTAGGGGAATCAAGTCCAGCTCCCACTTAGACCCGATACTAAAAGGTTTCGGTCCTCCATCGCAAGCGGTGGCTAATAATTTCAATGTCTCATTTTCTTCATTGGTAACCGATACGGGAACGCCCCTTAATCTGCCGAACCTTATCGCAGCTAGCAGTTCAGTATCGGATTCAGCACTTCTGCCTTCGATGGCTGAAGATGACTTGCGTCGATTGCTTTGTCGGTCACGAAGGAGCCGTGCTCAAGGCTTAGATGGAATATCAGCTGAAGATATAATACGTAATATCACGGTGCTAGCTAGGCCGATTCTTTTTATTTTGAACAGTATTCTAGACACGTGTGTTGTACCCGATGAAATGAAGAGAGCACGTGTTATTCCAATATTTAAGGGCGGAGATGCGTCAAAACCAGAAAACTACCGCCCCATATCCGTACTTCCTTTCTTAGCACAACTGCTTGAAAGGCATGTTCTTGAGGCTATGGACAGCTTTGTTCGTAAGCACAGCATTTTATCGCCCTCGCAGTACGGCTTTGTACAAGGCAGCGGTACGCAGAATCTTTTTGAAACTTTGTCAGATATTTTACACGAAACATTTGAACAAAACCAGGTGGCTTGTGGACTCTTCTTGGATATATCAAAAGCATTTGACTCAGTTAACCACCGTATTCTATGCAGTAAACTTTACAACTATGGCTTTCGGGGACATTTTTTAGATTTTTTTAATAGTTATCTTCTGAATCGCTCTCAAATTGTTTGTTTGCATGATGTACACAGCACACTGCGGTACCTCACAGCAGGAGTGCCACAGGGTTCAGTGCTGTCACCACTTTTATTTAACTTATACGTGTGTGACTTGGGACAGGTAATTGGGACAAGCACTATTTTTCAATACGCGGACGACACTTTGCTCGTCTCAAGACACATGGAATATGAAAAGGCTGTTGATCTGCTTCAAATCGACGCAATTAATGTCATAGACTGGTGTAAAAGTAATCAAATAAGAGTTAACTCGCGAAAAACGCAATTAGTCTGTTTTAGAAATCCCTTAAAAGTTATTGATGCCACGTTGCCTGTCATTTTGCATGGCTCCGATTGTTTGAATTGTGACTGTACGCCGATTGAATATGTTGATAGTATTAAATATTTAGGAGTTCACTTTGATAATGCTTTATCATGGAACGTTCATATGGCTTCCATTTGTGCAAAACTTCGACGAGCTGCGTGCTTACTTTACCGCGTCCGAAGCTATGCTCCTATTAAAATAAAGAAAATGATCGTTCATGCGCTAGCCTATTCACATATAAGATATGGTATCTGTTGTTTCTTTAATTGCAGTAGCTTTTGGAAATCCAAGGTAAACAGGCTATTACAAAATATTCTAAAAAGTGTAGCCTACAACACAAACATTGATACGGCTAACTTGTTCAGGTCCCTGGAAATGCCGAACTTTGATTCAGTGTTCCTTTCTGTTGTTGTGCCGCGATATTTCTGGAATGAAAATTTTCGCGTACCTGCTAAAAAACACATGAATCTACGCAATCCCTCCAGATATGTTGTTCCTCGGACAAGAACTAATTATGGTAAAGGGCAACGAAAGTATTATATTCCGAATTTGTTTAATGAACTCCCCACTTCAGTACTGGAGCAACGAAGTTTATCCGGCTTAAAGAACGCCTTAAAAAAGGGGACATAAAAAAAAAATATACTCGTATGAAGCTAACCTTTATTTGTGTCTGTGTGAGTATTATGATTGGTTTAGACTTTAAACCAATGTTATCTCGCTGTTTTTCTTTAGAACATGTGCAAATAGAGTGTCTATTCATGTTATAGTGTGATGTGTTTTGTTTGACAATGCAATATAGCACCTTTTTTCACTCTGTTTAGCGCTTTCTTGGTATTTTGTTTGTAAATGTTATTAAAAATGGGGAAGAGCTTTAGTTTATATTTTGGAGCATTAGTCATGTTCGAGAACCTGTTAAAGTGATTTTGCCGCGACTGTCAGGTCTCTGCCACACAAGCCCTTGGAAGGCTTCGGCAGACCTCACAAAAAATTCATGTACCAAAGAACTCGCAATAAAGGCTATTATTATTATTATTATTATTATTATTATTATTATTATTATTATTATTATTATTATTATTATTATTATTATTATTATTATTATTATTATTATTATTATTATTATTATTATTATTATTATTATTCTATATTTAATAACTCTTTGACTACTTCCACTTTCCCTCACATGTGGAAAACTGCTCGTGTTTTTCCTGTATTTAAGTCTGGCTGTAAAACCGATGTCTCAAATTACCGCCCAATTTCTCTTCTCTGTGCTACGTCCAAGATTTTTGAGCTTGCTCTTCACAACATATTGTCTTTTACTGTGAAGAACTCGCTCATTCCGAATCAGCATGGATTCCTCACCGGCCACTCCACTATCACAAATCTCACAAGTTTCATGACACAGATCTCCACGCCGGTACTTCAAAGGGGGCAAGTTGACACCATTTACTGTGATCTCAGCAAGGCTTTTGATGTAGTCAGCCACTCGCTGCTTCTGCTCAAGCTTACGCACTTTGATGTTGACTCGTCAGTTGTGAATCTCTTGCGCAGTTATCTTCTTGATAGATCGTGTTATATTAACGTCAATGGCCAAACATCTTCTTCTTACTTGGCAACTAGCGGCGTCCCTCAAGGGTCAGTATTAGGACCACTCCTTTTTTTAATTTTTATTAATGACGTTCTTTCTGTTATTCGGAACTCTTCTTTCCTCCTATATGCCGATGACATCAAGATTTTTAAGAAAATTCACACTGTTGATGACTGTCGCGCCCAGCAGTCTGACCTGTTTTCCTTTTCTAAATGGTGCAAGGATAATAAGCTCACCTTGAATGCTGCTAAAACCAAAGTCATGACTTTCACACGCAAAACAGCAAGTATTTCTTTTTCTTATTCTGTAGATTCTGTGCCGTTGTGTAAGGTCTGCGAGATCAATGATCTTGGTGTACTTTTTGATGCAACCTTACACTTTTCGGCGCACATTAAACGTGTTGCAATGCGGGGTATGCGCTCTCTAGGTTTTGTATGCAGACTATCGAGGGAATTCAAGTCTCCTACTCCATTCCGCAAATTAGTACACAACCATCTGTCTTCCTCAACTCGAATATGCCTCGGTCGTCTGGAATGGCTCTTCTAGATCCAACAGTGACATTATAGATCGTGTCCAGAAAAAGTTTCTAAGCATATATAATCACCGCTTTGCAAACCTGGACATTGCACCCTGTACTAGCACTGTTGGATTGTGTCATTGCCTTCGCTTCGCGACCGACGTAATCGCGCTGACCTCCTGTTTCTCTTAAACTCATTCACGGTAACCTCACGTGTCCCGAACTTCTCAGCTGTGTCATGTTCCGTATCCCACGCAAGATCACCAGAGAACATAGACCTTTCCATGTTCCTGCCTGTCATCACGAACACTCAACCGTCCACAGGATACAGAAGTCTTTACAACGCTTACTTTCGTGATCTTGATATCTTTCATAACTCCTTGTCATCGTTCTCTGTCCGAGCTTTGCCTTGTGTTATAATTTCATGCATTGTTCAAGTGCCCTTCTCCTCCTTTTTCTTTTGTATTTACTTTGCGCTTTGTTCTCGGTACTCTCTTCTTTTCACAATTTTTATTTTTAATCATTTTTAATGATATTCCCATGCAGTGTTTTGTTTTTGGTTTGTAATGTATGTGTGCGCCAGCACTCAGACCTTAGGGTTGTTCCTGGGCACGTTAAATAAACATGATTGATTGATGATTGATTATTATTATTATTATTATTATTATTATTATTATTATTATTATTATTATTATTATTATTATTATTATTATTATTATTATTATTATTATTATTATTATTATTATTATTATTATTATTATTATTATTATTATTATATATGCTCCGAAATTTTCCTTGTGCGTACCGATAAGTTTCATCCGCCACTAAAGATAACTGCCTCTGTGTCAGCACTGAGGCAGAGCTCCTCCAGTGGCGTAAATGAATCCCCACGCTTTGCTTTCAAGCGTGGTGATTATGTTGGTTTATATAATTCCTTGTCCACCACCGACTGGTCACTGGTTACCGACAAAAGCAATGTTAATGACCAAGTAGATCAGTTTACAGAGCTTGTTTTGAGCAGTATGCGCAAATACATTCCCCAGTACAGGCCTAGACGCTCTAGATATCCCCACTGGTTTTCGTCTGAACTCATAATTGCCCTAAAGCATAAAGATCGCGCACACCGAAAATCCAGAATTACGTTGCCTAATGAGTACGGAGAAGAATTCCGCTTTTTTCGGGCTCTCTGTAAACGTCTCTATAAGCGGGATCAAGATTCATATATGGCATTCTTGGAAAAAAGCGCCTCCGACCGGCCGGCAGAATTTTGGCAGTATATCCGTAAGCGCTCCAATAAACATGGAGAGGGTTTTCGCTTACTTGACTCTAGAGGGGCAGAAGTCCAAGCAGTCGCGGATTGTTTTGCAGCCCATTTCTCTTCCTTATATAAAGATGCAGGTTTCAACGCTGATTTCAGTCAGCAGCACACGACGGTTCCTACATCTAGTGCGGTGCTGTTTGATGAAGAGCTTGTCCACGAATGCCTTAGGCGCTTGAAGCCTTCCCTATCCTGCGGCCCTGACGGCATCCCTTCCGCAATTCTAAAAGCTTACGGCAGTATATTTGCTCCTGTATTGACATCTATATTTAATAACTCTTTGACTACTTCCACTTTCCCTCACATGTGGAAAACTGCTCGTGTTTTCCCTGTATTTAAGTCTGGATGTAAATCAGATGTGTCGAATTATCGCCCAATTTCTCTTCTCTGCGCTACGTCCAAGATTTTTGAGCTTGCTCTTCACAACATATTGTCTTTTACTGTGAAGAACTCGCTCATTCCGAATCAGCATGGATTTCTCACCGGCCGCTCTACTATCACAAATCTCGCAAGTTTCATGACACAGATCTCCACGCCGGTACTTCAAAGGGGGCAAGTTGACACCATTTACTGTGATCTCAGCAAGGCTTTTGATGTAGTCAGCCACTCGCTGCTTCTGCTCAAGCTTACGCACTTTGATGTTGACTCGTCAGTTGTGAATCTCTTGCGCAGTTATCTTCTTGATAGATCGTGTTATATTAACGTCAATGGCCAAACATCTTCTTCTTACTTGGCAACTAGCGGCGTCCCTCAAGGGTCAGTATTAGGACCACTCCTTTTTTTTAATTTTTATTAATGACGTTCTTTCTGTTATTCGGAACTCTTCTTTCCTCCTATATGCCGATGACATCAAGATTTTTAAGAAAATTCACACTGTTGATGACTGTCGCGCCCTGCAGTCTGACCTGTTTTCCTTTTCTAAATGGTGCAAGGATAATAACCTTACCTTGAATGCTGCTAAGACCAAAGTCATGACTTTCACACGCAAAACAGCAAGTATTTCTTTTTCTTATTCTATAGATTCTGTGCCGTTGTGTAAGGTCTGCGAGATCAATGATCTTGGTGTACTTTTTGATGCAACTTTACACTTTTCGGCTCACACTAAGCGTGTTGCAATGCGGGGTATGCGCTCTCTTGGTTCTGTATGCAGACTATCGAGAGAATTCAAGTCTCCTACACCGTTCCGCAAATTATACACAACCATTTGTCTTCCTCAACTCGAATATGCGTCGGTCGTCTGGAATGGCTCTTCTAAATCCAACAGTGACATTATAGATCGTGTCCAGAAAAAGTTTCTAAGCATATATAATCACCGCTATGCAAACCAGGACATTGCACCCTGTACTAGCACTGTTGGATTGTTGTCATTGCCTTCACTTCGCGACCGACGTAATCGCGCTGACCTTCTGTTTATCTTTAAACTCCTTCATGGTAACCTCACATGTCCCGAACTTCTCAGCTGTGTCATGTTCCGCATCCCACGCAAGATCACCAGAGAACATAGACCTTTCCATGTTCCTGCCTGTCATCACGAACACTCAACCGTCCACAGGATACAGAGTCTTTACAACGCTTACTTTCGTGATCTTGATATCTTTCATAACTCCTTGTCATCGTTCTCTTCCGAGCTTTGCCTTGTGTTATAATTTCATGCATTGTTCAAGTGCCCTTCTCCTCCTTTTTCTTTTGTATTACTTTGCGCTTGTTCTCGGTACTCTCTTCTTTTCACAATTTTATTTTTATTCATTTATTTTTTAATGATTTTTCCTGAGTGTCTTGTTTTGCTTTGTAAGTATGCGTGCGCCAGCACTCAGACCTGAGGGTTGTTCCGTGGCACGTTAAATAAACATGATTGATTGATTATTATTATATTATTATTATTATTATTATTATTATTATTATTATTATTATTATTATTATTATTATTATTATTATATTATTATTATATATTATTATTATTATTCTTATTTAATAACTCTTTGACTACTTCCACTTTCCTCCCATTGGACAACTGCTCGTGTTTTTCCTGTATAAGTCTGGCTGTAAAACCGATGTCTCAAATTACCG
>NC_051158.1:2204673-2230981 GCF_013339745.2 Dermacentor silvarum
AACATTTCTAGCGAAAAAGACTGCGAAGCCACTGGCAACGCTTGTGGGATGCTGAAAGAAATGATAAGCTTCATTTGATTAAGCAAGAGTTAGGATTTTGGCCCCCTGCAACGAAAACACGACGAACAGATGTCCTATACTGTCGTCTCAGAATAGGACACACATATGGCACCCACAATTTTCTGCTGACTGGCGATGAACCACCAACTTGTGGTAGATGTGGTGAGAGGCTCACCGTCCTCCATGTCCTCCTGGAATGTCGGGATGCAGAAAGAGAGAGAAAGAAACATTATCCCCTAGCATACCGCTATCATGTCCCTCTCCATCCCAGCATGTTTCTTGGCAAAGAACCGCTTTTTAATACCAAAGCACTCCAAGGTCTCTTGAATGACGTAGTACTACATGTAATTATTCCTAGATATTCGTAGCACATCCTCCCACCAGAGGATGCTGCTGCAACAGTGTTTAGTATAGCACATGTCTCCAGGCCTTTGTGTTTCAAGGCTTTATGTTTAGGCAATAGTCCTTGATGCCAATTTTCCCTTCACACATGTTTTGCATATAGTAACATTTATTTGCAATGTATCTTTCATACTCGTAGTACACGCCATTAGTCATTTCCATAATGTTATTACAGGTAGATTTTATGCACTTTACAGCGACTATTTTTAGGCCCCCTTACAGCCACGTCATATCCACCACTCGTAATTCATTGCTTCAATTCAAACTCATTAACACTGGCCTGGCGCTTTTGGCCATGATTGGCCATTGCGCCATTAAACCCCTTACATCATCATCATGCGTAGGATGGATAATCGGTGGACCATTAGGGTTACAGAATGGATACCAAGACAAGGTAAGCGCAGTCGAGGTCGGCAGGAAACCAGATGGGATGATGAAGTTAGGAAATTTGCAGGTGCAAGCTGGAATACGCTAGCGCAAGACAGGGGTAATTGGAGATCGCAGGAGAGGCCTTTGTCCTGCAGTGGACATAAATATACGCTGATTATGATGATGATCATCATCATCATCAAGGCATTCTGCGAACGTCTAGCCTGGTCCGGCTGGGATCCTCTGTTGCGTCCGTCTCTGTGTATTTAGCGTACCGTCGCATCGCCCGAGGTCAAGTTTTGGAAGCGCGAAGTCGCCCGTGTACTTGTGCTGCTAAAGTGCAGGAAATAACGCCCGCAAATAGGGGAATCCTTGGAAATCAGATGTTTTCATATTTTATGGTGTTGTTTGGGATTCGTCGGGTATTTTATACGTCATGTATGTAAAAGCGAATTACTTTTGTTTGTGGTGGCGCCCATTCACCGCTTTCGCACGTTTCCCCTGTACACGCAGTATTCCTATGTCTAAATACCAAAATGACACATGCTTGTAACATGCTCCTACATGTTTGTAAATGAAACATGCTTTCAATTTACTTTTTTTTCAGCTGATGCCGTCCGGTGGAGCTTCACACGGGTACTACTGCTTATCTGGGGTCACAACGTTGGATGAACGCACAAAAAGCGCGCAACGCGCTTTTATATAGAGCAAAATAAATATTTCCTCATTTCACAAGGGGTCTTGCGTCTACTTTGTGAAATTGCACGTGGCACAGATTCGATGTACCTCGACAAGATCGTTCGCACTCATTTTTATCAAATAATAAACCGATTCCGCACCAAGACCGTGCGCGGTCGAGCAACCAAAAAAAAAAAAAAAAAAGAAAGGGGGGGGGGGGAGGGGGGCGCCGTTGGCGTGCTAGCTAGCGTTCAAAATTCGCGCGCCCAGAACCGCAAACGGCAGTGATTGATGCCGACCGCTTGGCGCGCGGCCGTGAATTCGGCCGCTGGGCTCTATGGGAGTGTCCGCTCTTGTTGAATTCCTTTCTCTATGGTTCCAGAGTAATCCCTGGTGCCCGCGTGTCTTCCAGAAAGTACTAGAGAATTCGCGTCGCTCATAAAATCAGATTACATAAGCATCGATGACAACAGACTACGGATAGAAGCATCGATAACGTTCGAGAAACTTCCCATGCATGCAGGTGCCTCCTGCGCCGAGCGATAATGTTTAAAGCTGGAACCGCATGGCTCCATCTAAAAACGCGACCTGCGGTGAATGCCCATGTTTCCGCCGACGCGCGAACACCAGCACGAAAAAATGGAGCGGCGCTCTCGCGCCGCGTTTTTCGGGTTGCCAGACAACATAACTCCCAACTACATGAATTGTCTCTGTTACCGCATATATAATATGCCCTTAAAGTTACAGAATACTACAATAAAAATGATATTTGTGCAATCAGACAGCGACATTTTCCCCAAAATTTATTTATCAAGCTTCATTTCAAACAGCAAGATTGTTTGCGAAACTGCGACTATGTACCTTCCACATGCCGAGCGTCCGCTGCTTGTTTACTACTTCACGTAGAAAATGGCGTGTAGGCCGTTTACTACCGAACAGAGGAGGTGATTGCTACTATTTAGGGCCTTGTCGAAGGTTGCCTTCTCCTTTTGGGTGAACACGATGCGCTAAAGAACACGTGGAACACGTGTTTCCTTCGACGCGCACACCAGTTCTGCCGAGAAAAAAAAGTGTTCCGCCAAAGAGGTTCCGCCGAGATGCGCGGAAAGCAGCACCATCTGGTGGCGAAACCCCAAAAAAAAAAAAAAAACGATATGCCACGTGACTGCACTTTGAACTTTGGCGTCTTTTTTTTTTTTTTTTTTTTTTTTTTTTTTCTACTCCAAGTAGCAGCACCTGGCGGTGCAGTTTCGCGATAGATCCTGCTAGGGGCGGGTCAGAATGACGCACGCGTCGAGCCACCCGCGCGTCAATCGCGCCATGCGATTCCGGCTTAACATTTGTTAGCCGATGAAAAGCGGTCACCGGTGATAGATAAGTACACGTGTCAACACTACCATTCAGTTCATATAGCAGCAATTCCTCTTCATTGATTCATTGTTTTGACATGATCTCAATTTCCAGTTTAATTATTCAGGTCAATCATCCTATACCAGAAGTGTATTTTGTACTGTCGATCTTCTTGCCACTAATCCTACTAGATTTGAGTGTGATCTAATTTTTTTACTACCTGTAATACGGGCTAGTTACGGTCCAAATACCGACTATTTTCCCGCTTTATCAATTTGAAACACTCTAAAAACTTATCTTGAACACTGTTCCCCACTTCGTACACTTAAAAAGAATTGTTTTCTTACTTAGTGAAGTATTAGGTATATATTTATCTCTTTAGAATAATATTTATTGTTTAAAATTTTCACTTTGTATTTTTTTACGTATATCTGCGGTAATTTTTGTGTTCTGCAATTATAATTTCCGTTTACAGCAATTTTTATATTTTATAGTTTTATATTTGCAGTTTACTGCAATTATAATACTGCTTCAGTTTAGCAACCTATGTTGTTTGTAACCATTGACCGAAAGGCCCCCCACAACCTAGTACTCTCGAGCCTCCTTGTTTATTTGGAAGCCGCAGATTGTTTCTTCCTCTCAACTTAATAAACTTGCTTCTTATTCTGGTTCATGTCTCAAGATATATTCATACGTGGACTACGTGGGCACTTCGCTACAACGGCTCTAGGTGGCGCAGCCTGGCCTGAAAAAAGGCTGCGCATATCTGTGGTATCTGTGGGAATGCAGCGACTTGCGAATATCTGTGGGAATGCAGCGACGAATCCAGGCCTTAAGTTTAGCACAGAGAAATCAGGAATTATGATCTTTAATGAACACACGAGTAACTTCGTGGTGTCAATTCAACAGCAAGTAATACCCATAGTGAAGCAATATAAGTACCTCGGCATACACATAAACGAAGGAAAGAATTACTCAAGCAACCACCAAGATAATCTGAAAACAAAGGGGAGGCGGAATGCAGCAATAACGAAACACAGAGCACTGTGGGGCCACAATAAGTATGAGGTGGTGCGTGGAATCTGGAAAGGAGTAATGGTGCCAGCGCTAACATTCGCAAATGCCATTATATGCTTAAAATCGGATATATTGGCGGGTTTGAAAGTTAACCAAAGATCAGTAGGCCGGTTGGCTTTGGGAGCACACGGTAATACGACAAATGAGGCAGTGCAGGGTGACATGGGTTGGGCCTCTTTTGAAGTCAGAGAAGCACAGAGCAAAATTAGTTTTGAAGAAAGGCTCAGGAACATGGATGAAAATAAATGGGCGGCTAAAGTGCACAAGTATCTCTACATGAAAAGCGTGGACACAGAATAGAGGAAGAGGTCAAGGAAGTTGGCAACCAAGTACAGAATAATCGAAACTGTAAATAGACAACCAGGGGTCATCAGAAAGAAAGTGAGAGAAATAGAGACCGTGAATTGGATGCAAAGAATGGAAACAAAAAGGACAATGGCGATTTACAAGAATGAGAAGAAAGAAATTAGAAGGGAAAATCTGTACGATAACACAAAGGGCAGGGCCTTGCTATTTGAGGCTCGAGCCGGTTGCCTAAGGACGAAAACATATCGGAACAAATATTCGGAACTAGATGAGACATGTGTATGCTGCAGTAAAGATCCAGAGACCACTCAGCACATCCTAATGGAATGCGACGGGATCCACCCAGCGAGAACCGTAGGTAACGTGCAACTCCCAGAAGCGCTTGGGTTTAAAGTGGAAGGAAACGTAAACAGATCAGCCGTACAGATCAGCAAGAGACGATTAAAGTACTGGTGGAAAAAAAGCAGGGAAAAGATGGATACGACCTGATCTCGTAAAATCATAGGCAGCGGTACAAGGTAAATTTTGGAAAAATAAAAATAATGAGAGGTATACAAAAATGCTAGATTACCTGATAGTATACCTGATTAGATCAAGCAGGCTAGGTGACTATTTGTCGCCGCCCCGTTTCAAAGGGGATTCCAATAAATCACCATCATCATCATTAAAGCGCTAGAGAACATTCTGTCTGCATACACAACTCATACATGACGTATTTCGGCCGCTGAAATATGCTGTGTGGATATACTGCTTCGGTTGTAATCGCAGGAATGTCGACATTCATAGCGAGATGGGTTATTCCAGATTTTTTCGGTCTTTCGTACTTGATGCTTTTTACAGTTGAAATGATCTTTCACGATGAAGCTTTCACGCCCAAAGGAACTTGTCGAGGAGGTTATGCCTATGATCGCAATAAAAGTCAAACAAAAAGTTATAATTATGAAGTCATTGGCTCCATGCTCGCTTGCCGCGGTCGAATTTGATTAGGGCAAAACGCAAATCCTTCTTGTGCGGAGCATAACGCGCAGTGATCAAACCTAAGTAGTCGAATATTATCAGCGACGCCCTCTAGCACGTCTTATTTCATAGCCAAATTGTGCCTTTGGTTTACGTTAATCACAATGCACCACTGATGCCGCTGTGACATTTGTTCCCTGGTAAAGACATACCGGTCATCTGCTTCTACATCTTGCTTATGCGTTACCAGATTACTATGAATTCGTTGGGCTTGTCTTGTAAGTCTAGGTACGAAGTACGCATAGAAAAAAAAAAAACATTATTCGTTTTACACGCTACACGTGGTGAGGGACAGGGTTCATGGTCTGTGGGAAATTAGCCGTGGCACATTTTGCTTGACATTGGATTCTCCGGCTGCGTTTCCTCCTGCTGAAGTTTACTACATTCGCACCTGGCGACATGGTATAAGGGGGTTAATGCCCCGCTGACGCTCTCGTTTTGCTTACTGCTGAGTCCTGCGTTAATAACCGCCTACTCTAAACACCTACGCGTAGAATGCACCGATACGTCACGCCTTCGCTACAATTCTCCGAACGCTGTTTTCCCAAAAAACCTTGCTGCAGAAATGCTAACAGAATATATAATTGCCAGCGAGTACCAGGTATATACCGTCACAAAATACTGGCGTCAAATTCTGTTGACGCCACAACCGCGGCAACGAAAATGAAGGTAAATGTTTCATGATGGCATTTAACTGACGTACGCCATCGTTTCAAAAATATCTTGATGTATATTTCTGTAAAGGCGTAAAGATTTATTTATTTAGTTATTTTATAAAAATTTGAAATATTGGAAGCACAGGAACTATGTACGCGATTAACTTATTATCTCTTAAGAAAGTGATGACAAGTGAAGTTTTGAACTACTTAGCAGGTTACTGACAATGGTGTAATAATCACTTCGAGTAAACGGCAAAAAAATATCTCACACTCCCCAAAGCCTGAGATATAAACCTTAGGACACCGAGTTCTGGTGTATATTTTGAAAAAAAAAACTGTTAAACAATAGTCAACGTAAGAAAACGTGAAAAACAATTTCCACAACTTTTGGAATACCAGGCAGCAATATGCGAGATTGTATGCATAAGGCAATATCACACTTGAGTAACCTCGCAAACAAAGAAAACTTGAATTTAATCAATTAAATGCAAGCCAAGATGCAAGCCAAGCAGGGCTAAAGGTCCTTGCATATACCAATTATTCTTCGCTGGTATCATTCCTTGGAGTTCAACAATGCCTTCTGAAGAATGCGTAGAGCTGATTTATTACACCAATGTCTATGAAGTTTCAAAGCGTAGCTTTTCTTAGCTCTGTGCCCAGCTCTATGCCTACTGCATGGAGATATGTGACCAGAGCGCGATCAGATAGCTTCAAGTCACCAACAGTGAAAATGTTCACGTTAAACCATGTATTCACACAGCATAACTTCTTACGCCCACTCCAGCACAGACATACCTTGTATAATATATAGCTTGTAAACTTGTCCAATGTAGCTCTTCTAGAATATTTAGTTCATTTATTATTATTATTTTTTGACGCGACCTAAACTTCTGGCGACGGATGTTCGCTATAATTTAGCTGTTTTACCCGTTGTAGTTGCTTGAATGTAATTTGATTTTCGTTAAACATGGTTAAATATTGCAAATATATTTGTGTCATATATTTTGTTCTGCAATTATCATATATATACCAGAATTAGCACTACCATAATAGACGAGGCTTACATTACGTGCATTTCTGGCACATACGTCTACTGTTTGATTGCGCTCACCCGTAACAAATAATTGGACAAGAAATCCATTGGTTATAGGGCCGTGTGTTAAGGGAGAGGGGCCAGCAGCATTCAAATTACAAAAATTAGAGTTTCAAAAATAAAGGAAATACCATTATAGTGGACAGACATTGCATTATGTACATCGAAAATAAATTATCCTTGAAAAGATGGCGCTGTATTTGTGTGCACTTCTTGGTTTCCGTGTTCATCAGAGCAGTTTACGTGTCTGAAAGGAGGCGTACATGACAAGGCGTACATGACAATGATAATGCTAAGCCTCAAACATGGCGCATACACATAAGGTAGGATGCATCGAGAATACGGCGGTTGTAGTCATCGATGGAAACTTCAAAAAGAATTTTTTTTCTCGCGTTTGGGCACCTCGCCATGACCAGCTTCCCACCTGCCGCAGCAGAAGTAAACACAGCGAACAATTATTATATGAATAAAATTATTCAATTAGTTAACGTCGAGCAACCTCGGAGGAACAAACGGGATTGGCATGCCTTTGGCCAAAAAGCTGCGAATGAAAGGTTCCATAAAGGTATCTAGACTACTCAGGCAGGTGGAGTCTCAGTGTGCTAAAGTCGGTCCATATGCGTAGTTCGCATTCAACAACACATAGTACTATGCAATGCAGAAAGGAAGTCGCGCACACATTACAAAAACGAAGTAGCCCGAATATGTCAATCCGTAGTTTTTTTTTATTCTGTGCTATAACACAGTTAGGATGATATAAAATTAGGATGGATAAATATAGAAGGCGTCCACATGAAACCTCGTTGATTTCAAAATGAAATAAAGAACTATAATAATAATAATAATAATAATAATAATAATAATAATAATAATAATAATAATAATAAGAAGAAGAATAAGAAGAAGAAGAAGAAGAAGAAGAAAAAAAAAAGTTGTCGCAGTTTCACCTGAAAGGCGAAGCATCAATTGCGATAGCAAATTTGTAGAGAGCTATACGGAGTAATGATATTAGCTTTATCAGCTGTATAAACTTGGACATGCAGCAGCACCGGCAACACGCAGAACTGTTGTCAACGCCGTCGGCGTTTTGCCCGCGTTCGCTCAAAATGCGTGCGGCGTTGGTGACTGTTGCCGGAGCCTCTGATATAAATAGGCACTTGGTGCCGCAGCTAAACGTCGCCTCCCTTCCCTCCCCCTCCCCCACGGCCTCTCGCGCGTCGGAAGAAGGCGCGTTTGCTCTACATATATGGTGATTGTAAAGGAGGAAAGAGACGCCTACTTCTGCAGCCCTTAAGGAGCACGGCGCAGAACGCGCGTTTGTTCTCCGCCGTGCGTTCACTCCCCGTGAAAGAGCGCGTCCCTCGCGCCCTTTCACTCGCACATACAGCGTTCGGCGCGCGGCGACGATTTCAT
The DNA here is from genome assembly GCF_013339745.2 of Dermacentor silvarum. Lineage (NCBI taxonomy): Eukaryota > Metazoa > Arthropoda > Arachnida > Ixodida > Ixodidae > Dermacentor > Dermacentor silvarum. The sequence continues at coordinate 2,213,098 of NC_051158.1, forward strand.
CTCCATTGACGTCATACGGAACCTCACGGCGACGGCGACGGCGACGGCGACGACGACGGCGACGCCGACGGCAGAAATCTGCTTTTGAGTGTCCATATAATTGCTGATGATGATAAGTGGTTCTTGAGGGAAAGGGAAAGGTTGGCGCTATCTTCTGCAGCCCTTGAGGGAGCACGGCTCTATCGCAATAAAAGAAGAAGAAGCCGGCAGATCCGACCCCCTGTGGGAATCGATGCGATGCGAAGCAGTGTGCGGGGAGCCTACCGAGTTACCGAAACGACCATAAGAGCACCAAGACGTAGGCGGCTCTTTCATGACCTACATGACACGCATGTCATGACATTCATGTCATGAGTCATCAGGAGCCCCTTTAGCTACACCTAAGAGACCTTAAGGCGAAAGCATCAGTCATGATCATGACTGTGACTTCGACCAGCAACCTCTAGCCTTTTCTTTCAGTTAGTACCGACGTCCGAACCCATTTCAGCGGTTTTGGAGTGTTAATCGTTTTTCGCTGAGTCACTGTCATTCTTTCTGAGTCATGCTCATGAGGACTATGACTTCTAACGCTATCCTTTAGTGTTTCCTTCACTTAGTACGCACGTCCGAAGCCATTTCAGTGGTTTTTGAGTGTCAATCTTTTTTCGCTGAGTTGTCATTTTAGTTGAGTCATGGTAACGACTATGGCTTCTACCACCATCCTTTAGTGTTTCCTTCAGTTAGTACGCACGTCCGCACGCATTTCAGTAATTTCTGAGTGTTAATCTTTTTTCGCTGAGTTATTGTCATTTTTGCTCAGTCATGCTCATGACTATGACTTCTACCACCATCCTTTAGCATTGCCTTGACTTAGTACCCACCTACGAACCCATTTCAGTAGTTCTGAAATGGGTTCTGACGTGGGTACTAACTGAAGGAAACACTAAAGGATGGTGGTAGAAGTCATAGTCATTACAATGACTTGGCTAAAATGACAACGACTCAGCGAAAAAAGATTAACACTCAAAAACCAATGGGATGGGTTCGGATGTGGTACTAAGTGAAGCAAAAGGCTGAAGGTCAATGGTTGAAGTCATAGTCATGAGCATGGCTATGGTTTTCGCTTTAAGGTCTCCTAGGCGTTGCTAAAGGAACTCCTGAGGACTCGTGACGTGAATGTAATGACGTGCATGTCATGTAGGTTATGAAAAATCCGCCTACGTCTTGCTACTCTCATGGTCGTTCTGTTAACTTGGTAGGCTCCCCACACACTGCTTCGCATGACATCGATTCCCACAGGGCGTGGGATCTGCCGGCTTTCTCTCTTGGATGGTAGAGGTATGCATCTTCGCTGTAACAACTTCTTGAATTGCTTTACGTGATGCCCCAAACCGCAGGTTTCTATGTCTCATAGTTTTTACAATTTTGTTTTGAAATCAGGTAGGGTTCATGTGGGCACGCTGTATTTAATGTCACGAGACGGCGCGCAATGGGACACCTCAGTGATCAACGTCGACTTTGTCCAATTGCACGCTGTCTCGTGACATTAATTTTCCAATTCTTACTTTAAAATTGGTTCACTTTATGACGACCGCACTCCTCCCTCCTGTCAAGTCGCCCTACAAACGGTGGGTTCTTGTGCAGTTCCCCGCAGTGGGTGAACGAAATTATTTTAGGAATAAGCAGGCAAGCGAAACTAAATTGATGGCCTTCTCCGTAAGAAATTGCTGCGATCGCAGTGAATGAGTTCAAAACCGAAGGAATTGCTGAAGTCTGCCGCCTTTTTTTTTTGCGACACCTCTGCCTTCGTCCGAATCGGTCTCCTAGCATGTCGCATTTTTCACACGTGGCGCTTGGCGCGCTGTTGTTTTAATCTTTCATTCTTTTTCCTTCTTCAAATTAGCGACGCGTAGGTTAGAAAGGCTGGACAATATCGGAAGCATCTCTTATAATCTACGTTGTGCCTTGGGGTTTATTTCTAACATTGATTCCTAGAGCGCGCTCATGAATTCCTCCTTCGGTCGCTCCATATATCCTTCCGATTTGACCTTTCGCCTCCAAAATGTTACACGGACATTACATGAATGATATAAACATACTGTAGTTCATAATCATACTGAGAGCTGACGGAACCAGCGTATAGCTTCACATTGTTCTACATATTATTCCACGTCTTGCATTCCTTGGTTGGGTTTTATTTCATAAGTAATTAAATTATTGGCATTCATATATCGAAATAACGAAAATCATAACAAGGATAGCAAAAGTGTGCGCTTATTGCAGTTACAAACAAAAGACATGACATGCATAAGTACCCCCTCCTGCCCCCCCCCCCCCCCCCCCCTCAAAATAAAGTATTGCGGCCAGCGTTCTGGGTGTGCAGAGGCCTATGTCACACGTTGTCGCATAATCTCACGTGCCAGCACCAACGTTTCTGCGAAGCGTTTGCCTAGCATTAAGACACTCCTGTTTTGCAGGTTTTCAGGGCCCCGAAAACGTGAAGAACTTTTGGATAACACGGTACGACGGTCTTTGAGCTTCCCGAGCACAGAAAAAAAGAAGTTCAGGTTCTGGTTCCTACTGAGAACGATTCTCTCGAATACATGAAATGTAACGTGCCGGCCTCTGTAGATCATGGGTATGTCTGCACCCTATTTGGTAGAGAAAAACTTCCACTGGTTGCGTCTATGGGGCGGATAGACATAATTTCCTGAAACTAGTCATTTGTGCCTTTTGCAACACGTTGGGCCCTCATGGGGCCCAATATTACGTTTGCTAGAATTATTAATCAGTATAGAAAGTGTACTACGTTGTCTCTTATAGTCAAATTAAGCATTTGGTAAGTTAGTGACATCATAGCACTGGCACCGCTGGGAATGTTGCTCTCGCGTTAAAACATGCCAGGTTTCTGCTGGCAGATATTTATTATGCCTTTCGAGACCGTTACGAATTTGTCGTGCTTGTCTTGTGTGTATAGGTACAAAGTACTGATAAAAATGCCGCAGTTTCGCCCGAAAGGCGAAGCATCAATTGCGATAGCAGATTAGTAGATATCTATTCGGAGTAGAGATAGTTTCATCGGCTGCACAAACTTGGACACATTCGCTAACTAACTGAATTAACAATCGTGGTGTCAGTGCGCACAAGCAAACAGTGAATAGATCACACTCGAGTATCGCAGACAACCACTGTAAAAACGCTGGCTGCAAGCGCAGCCGCCGCAGCGAGCGAAAGGTTCGTGCGGTATATCGCTTCAAATGAAACTGAGCAGCGAATGCACGGCGCATACAAAGGTCAGAGCCGTGTGGAGATCGCTTGCAAGATACGGTGCGCGCGACAACACCGGCAGCCTGTACCGGCGCAAAGTACGAGAACGCATTTGTTGGCAAAAGTAGTAAGCCTCCCCCCCCTTCCCTCCCGAGCCTGCCTTCTCGCTTTCCCTCCGTTCGCGTGGGAGATTGCGTCGCCAGTTCCCCTTGCGCCCGGTAGCAAGATACGCATTTGGTGCCGCAGCACAGCGTCGCCACCCTTCCCTCCCTACCATAACCCCACGGCCTTGCATGCGACGGAAGTCGTGCTTTCTCCCCACCGTCCGTTCACTCTCCGTGGTAAGCGCGCGTCCCCCGGGCGCTTTCAATCGCACATACGGCGCGCGGTGACGCTTTTATCGCCCTTGGACTTTATACGAATCCTCACGGCGACGGCGACGGCGACGACGACGGCATAAATCCGCTTGAAGTGTCCATATAATTGCTATCGCAATAAAGTCGAAATAATTCACATTACATGCTATAGGAGGCAAATCAGAGGTTCCTCTGGCTGCGAGGATGTGTTAGTAGTGGAAGTTTTTGCTTGCTATGGGTTCTGTAGCTTCATTTTCTCCTGTTAGAGTTCACAAAATTTGCCGTTTCCGACGCAGTATGAGGGGTGAATGACAAGCGTGGGCTCTCTTTTTGCTTACTTCTGGGTCATTCCTTACTAATCACTCATTCAAAATACCTAGAATACGCCCATTCGCCACTCTTTCTCTCCTGTTCTTTGAACGGTGTTTTCCCAAATACCTTGCTGCAAAAACACTAACAGAGCACAGAATTTCCAGCGAGTGTCAGTTATGTACCGTCATCAAATGCTGACGTTCCTTCCTGTAGGCGCCACAACGACGGCAGCACAAATGAACGTGCATGTTTCATGACGGCAAATAAATGGCGTTCGTCATCCTCTGATAAAACGTGATCTTCATGCGTACTTTTTTGAGGTCGTGAAGATATATTTTTTTATTTCAGATAAACTGCAATTCTTGCTCGCAAGTACACCAATCTTGTGGCATCTCCACATCAATAATATGTTAATTCTAGCTCAATGATAGTAGGTGAAGCTTTAAACTACTCAGCAGTTCACTGTAAAACGCCGGGCAATCACTTTCAGTAAAAAGAGGCAAACACACATGTATTCCACTCCTTACACTTTAGACCTAAGCAGTTGGTAACACAGATGTTGTGTCTTACCTGAGAAACACCTCAAGCACAGTCACTATGACAAAAGGAAAGATAGATAAAAATGAGGGTTCGCATAATATTGCAAACGCCACACGAAGAACGGCAGGTACCCCTGCCTCCCGCCCATAAGATCGAAATGAACACCAAACAGAAAATCACGCTTCAATAGCTACAAAGTAAGGAAAGTAAACATTTATGAAGAATGAAACCAGATAAAATGTTCAAGAATGACTAAAGCTTCTCGTATGTTAATACTTCTGCACTTGATTTCTATCTCTTATGAGTTATACAAAGAATTCTCAGCAACTAGTCGATCTGACGTGTTACTCTATGGTACACAGTGTTACTGTATGTAAAAACACCAGGTATTACCACAATGTAACATTTATAATATCTACTGTAGTGACCAAGAATATCTGATATTTTGCATTAGGATCATTTAACTTAAACTGTTCAGAATGATGATGCAGCGTTAGACCAGACCGCTAGCGTAAAAGAATCATTCGCACAGAGAGCCAGGATGCTTGTCAAACCTTCTAGCAATACAAGCTCCCCTGGCGCATACACGTATCCACGCTAACTCCCATGCACCTCCGCTTCCACATACAATGTACACATTGCCCCAAGTGCATTTTGTGGGATGAGACCCAACGATTCATTTCCGGGACTCCTCAGCCTTTTGTCAGATACACCGTGGACTTAAGCCGCAAAAAAAAAATGCAGAGGCAGCACAAAGGCGCCTCAGTTTATGAGAACACAAAGAAAAATTGGCAGACGCTTGAGCTTCTCTTTTAAGAGTTGAACGCGATAGCACTCACCGATCCCTGACTGCTTCTTACGCTTCCCGGCCACTGCAGCTTATGTAGCCGTAATGTTTACCGGGAAACGCTGGCGGTGAAGGCCATGCATGAAGGCAAGCGTTTTGGTTCTTTTTTTTTTCTTTTCCCCGGCCGGCCGGCCGGCCCCGCCGTTGCCGCGGATGCCGCGGTGATGTGCGTGTGATGTGCGGTGACGCGCGCCGCTCAGTGATACCCTCTGTGGATACATTTTTCATTTATTATTGCGATAGCAATTATATGGACACTTCAACGGGATTTCTGCCGTCGGCGTCGCCGTGATGTTCCGTATAGATTCCAAGGGCGATAAAATCGTCGCCGCGCGCCGTATGCGCGAGTAAAAGCGCGCGGGGGACGCGCGCTATCACGGAGAGCCAACGCACGGCGGAAAGCAAACGCGATTGTCGCGCGAAAGGCCGGGGGGGGGGGGGGAGGGAGGCGGGGAGACGCTGTGCTACGGCACCAAATGCTTATCTTGCAACCCAGCGCAAGGGGAACTGGCAACGCAATCTCCCACGCGAAAGCAAAAAGAAAAAAAAGCGGGGAGGCAGCGCGGGAGGGAGGGGGGGAGCAGCTTTTACTCTGCCAACAAATACGCTTGCACTGGCTGTGGTGGCCGTCGCCCACACCGTCTCTTATCTCCACACGACTCTGACCTTCGTAAATGCCGTTCAGTTTCCGTTGAAGCTATAGACCGCACGCTTCTTCGCCCGCTGGCTGCAGCGGCTGCGCTTGCTGCCAGCGTTTTGACAGTCGTTGTCTGCGGTCATTCAGTGTGATCTATTCATGTTTGCTTGTGCGCGATGACACCACGCTTGTCAATTCAGTTAGAAAGCGAATCTGTCCAACTTTATGCGGCCGATAAAACTACTCTACTATCCCTACTCCGAATAGCTCTCTACCAATTTGCTATCGCAATTGATGCTTTGCCTTTCGGGCGAAAATGCGACATTTTTCTTTTTTATTTATTTATTTACGAATACTGTGGTCTTGAACACAAGACCATCGTGGTTTGGTATAAATATTTGTACAGTAACATACTGAGACAGAAATGAAAATACATCTTGGCAAAGGCTTCAACAACGGTGTTTTCCCAAAAACCTTGCTGCAGAAACGCAAACAGAATATATAATTGCCAGCGAGTGTCAGGTATAATACCGTCATAAAATGCTGACGTCAATATCTATTGACGCCACAACGGCGGCAACGAAAATAAAGGTAAATGTTTCATGACGGCATTTAACGGACGTACGCCATCGTTTCAAAAATACCTTGATACATATTTCTGCAAAGGTGTAAAGATTTATTTATTTATTAAAAAAATTAGAAATATTGGAAGCACAGGAACTATGTACAAGGTTAAGTTGTTTACTCTTAAAAGTGTGATGAGAGGTACAGTTTCGAAGTACTTAGCAGGTTAATAACAATGGTGTGATAATCACTTCTGATAAAAACAGGCAAGAAATGTGTTTCGCTCCCCAATGCCTCAGATGTAATCCGTAGAACATTGAGTTCTAGTGCATCTTTTGAAAAACTGTTAGCAAATAGTCCCCTTAACAAAAGAAAACGTGAAAAACAATTTCCACAAGTTTTGCATGACCAGCCGCAAATTGCAAGATTGTATACACAAGGCAATATCACGCCTGAGTAACCTCGCAAACGAAGAAAACTCGAATTTAATCAATTTTAAAGCAAGCCAGGATGTCAAGCAGGGCTAAAGGTCCTTGCATATACCAATAATTCTACGATGTTATCATTCCTTGGAGTTCAACAGAGCCTTCTGAAGAATGCGTTGAGATCATTCATTACACCAATGTCTATGCACTTTCAAAACGTAGATTTTCTTAGCTCTGTGCCCAGCTCTATGCCTAGTGCATGGAGCTATGTAACAAGGCCCGATCAGATAGCTTCAAGCACCAACCATGAAAGCGTCCACGTTAAGCTATCTATTCACATCGCATAACTTCTTACGCCCTCTCCAGCACAGATATATCTGTATTATAGCTTGCAAACTTGTCTAATGCAGTATTTCTAGAATATTTCAGTTATTATTTTTTTAGGCGACCTGAACTTATGGCCACAGATGTTCGCCATTATTTACTGTTTTACCGGTTGTACTTCCTTTAATGTAGATTTGTATTCGTTAAACATGGTTTCTGTCTTATATTTTGTTTTGTAGTTATCTAATGTTAACCAGAATTAGCAATACCATAATAGAGCAGGATAACATCACGTGCATCGCTGGTACAGAAACCATTTTGCTGTGTTTTGACAACTCTGGGCTCTGACTCAGTCTTTGGACAACAACCGGCGTTCGCTGGCGCACCAGAGGGCCCATTACTAATTGTTCTTGCTTACGTGGGATTATTTTCGGACGCTGATAAGTCGGCTTTGGAATTTGATCCGGCTTCTACGCCTCGTTCACGGGGTTTGTGACAGTAGCTATGCATTTTATCTAGATAAATCTGGACGACTTAGGCAGGAGGAGCCTGAGTGTGGTAAAGTCTGTCCATGTACGTAGTTGGAATACAACGGACATTACTATGCAATTTAAAAAGGAAGGAAGCTGTGTACATCACATTTCTGGTACATATATACTATATGTACCAGAAAGCTGGAAGAACGCCAACATTATACTCATTCATAAGAATGGAGACATTAAAAAATTGAAGAAATATAGACCCATAAGCTTGCTTTCAGTATTGTATAAAATATTCACCAAGATAATTTCTAATAAAATCAGGGCAACACTGCACTTCTGCCAACCAAGAAAACCGGCTAGCTTCAGGAAGCAATATTCTACGATGGATCATATCCATATCATAAATCAGGTAATAGAGCAATCTGCGGAATACTATCAACCTCTCTATATGGCTTTCATAGGTTGTCAAAAAAGCATTTGATTCAGTAGAGATACCAGCAGTCATAGAGGCATTGCGTAATCAAGGAGTACGTACAGGAGGCATACGTGAATATCTTGCTAAATATCTACATGAATTGCACAGCAACCTTCGTTCTTCAAAGGAAAAGTAGAAAGATGTCTATCAAGAAAGAGGTCAGATAAGGAGACACAATCTCTCCAATGCTATTCACTGCAGGCTTGGAAGAAGTATTCAAGCTCTTAGACTGGAAAGGCTTAGGAGTGAGGATCAACGGCGAATATCTCAGCAACCTTGGTTTGCAGATGACATTGTCCTATTCAGAAACAATGGGGGCGAATTATAGCTAATTAGTGAGGACCTTAACCGAGGAAGTGTAAGAGTGGGGTTGAAGGTTAACATGCAGAAGACAATGTTAAATAACCTGGCAAGGGAACAAGGATTCAGGATCGCCAGTCAGCTTCTATAGTCTGTAAAGGAGTACGTTTGTCTAGATCAATTACTCACAGGGGACCCTGATGATGAGAAGGAAATTTACAGAAGAATAAAATTGGGTTTGAGTGCATACGGCAGACATTACCAAATCCTGACAGGGAGCTTACCACTGTCGTTGAAAAGAAAAGTGTACAATCATTGCATTCTACCGGTGCTAACATATGGGGCAGGAACTTGGAGGTTAACAAAGAAGCTCGAGAACAAGTTAAGGCCCGCACAAAGAGCGGTGGATTGAAATATGTTAGGCCTACTGTTAAGAGACAGGATGAGAGCGGTGTGGATCAAAGAGCAAACGGGGTTAGCCAATATCTTAATTGACATTAAGAGAAAAAAATGGAGCTGTGCAGGCCACGTAATGCGTAGTATGGATAACAAGTGGACCATTAGAGTTGCAGAATGGATACCAAGAGAAGGGAAGCGCAGTCAAGGACGGCAGAAAACTGGGTGGGGCAATGAAGTGAGGAAATTTGCAGGCACAAGTTGGAATCAGCTAGCGCAAGACAGGGGTAATTGGTGATCACAGGGAGATGCCTTCGTCTTGCAGTGGGCATAAATATAGGCTGATGATGATGATGATGATGTATACTATGCCCGCTGTGGTCAAAATTTTCCGTAATTTTGCTCCAATTTTATGTTTCATTGGTTGCAGTTAGCGTTTTGAAATATTTGAAAAGAATTGGAAACATATTCTCCTTTACGAATGGTGACAATTTGATTGGTTATTCGAAAGTTCTGAATATTCGCGCACCCCTACCCATCATAAAGATCGGGCACTTTTTGAATTATGGGAAACTGTTGTTTGAAGATCTTGAGAAAGTCTTGCTACGAACGCTGATATGGATTCTGAGACATTTTAGGAACTCTATAACAATGACATGTGATCTAACATAGATGTCTAGCTTTAGTTTATTTGTCTTGCTTATTAACAAGAGAGGGAGCAGAAGCTGAAGGGCATACAGCCTGACAAAGGCCGTTGTCCCTAACGCAATTCTACATGCAGGTCGACGAGCAGAAGCATGGAATAACCGCATGGGGATCAAAGATCAGCACCCAAGTTCACTATAAAAATGCCGTCTGTGTTTTCATCTAAGTTGAAGATGACAAATATTGCATGGATGGTGGCCTGTTCGTTCATCCAATGAAAAAACTGGGAATCGTCATGAAAATTTAAGCGTTCGTTCGGCTTAATACATACCGACAATGGCCTTTGCTTTCTGGATAACAACTTCTTGCTTCCGCAAAAACTTTTATTGTTGGCTTATAAAATGATGAACCTCAACACTGACTGGCCTAATTTCTATTCATCGACAGCAGGATTTAGAGTAATCGAATAAAGGATTCACAGCTGTCTCAAGCACTTCTGCAACACCCTGCTGAGAAAAACGCAGTCAGTGCACACATTTCCCACCCCCGAAAGTGCGCATTGTAGTGAAGATTCACTGCTGCTCAATGATGCCGTACGAAGTAGGAACCACATTTAGAATATTTTTTGTGACCTGCAACATATTTACTCCCATTAAACTTTCTGAAACAGATTGTTAGGTGTACTTCTATTGAACACGCAGCACTTAATGTTTTTAAAGGTAGCGCCTCAATGCGGAATTTGCAGCAGAAATCATGATACAAACAGAATTGTCGGAAATTTGGAATATTTACTCTCCAATATTTTGTATTTGTTGTATGCCAAAATATTTTAGCATATTATTTGGATGCAAGTGTGCCAGGAACACAATCGCACGCCTTAACAATGAAGTGGTTTGTGCCTACTAAGTCAGACGTTATACAGGTTACTTATATGTAAAGGTCACGAAGCCGCACAGCTCAGAATAGAACAGGGACAGGAATTCCTTCCTTGTACAGGTCATTCTATTGTAGAAGCTTCGACTGCTAACAAAGGAACTACAGATAAATGTAAAGTTTTTACGAAACATCTAAAAGTGCCTCAAATTAAAATTCTTGCGTTCAATATATATAAAGTGAGCATAAAGTTGGAGCCTATATAGGAGAGTACATAGTAGACCACAATCACTCTAAGGTTAAGGTATCGAGATAAAATTACCGCTTGGATTGGAATAGAAATAAACTATAAGGAATTTTTAGCATCATGTTTTCTCTTGCAGAATACAGTTCAAATGGTGTTCAGGCAGAGCGCCATTTGAATTGTACCCTGCCGAGGAAAACATAAAGTAAAAAAAAAAAAAAAAACATTACGCACACATGGTATCTTTGGAAGGCAATACTTTTTGCGTAATAAATGGTCACAGTTTTAAAACGAAATGAGAGAGTGTTGAGCTTTCGGCTGGTGAGTTTTGGGTGGAATAAAGTTTGTATTTGCTTGGGAAACTTACACCAACATAACAAATGGCTTGGTATAACTACCTAGTGTACCAAGCAGAGCAAGCTTACTGAAAATTTCTTTTAGTTTTAATTAATCTATTCCTTTCCTAATCATGTACGCATCTGGTCTGTCGATTCATGGGAGGCTTTCGCTCCCTCTTTGTTTAACCGTCATAGTGAAATGCGTCATTGACATCACATGTGACGCCAAGCACAGCTGGAAGGAACGTCACGAGTTCATACATTATAGGTTTCTCGCGAGTAATTGGATTGCAACTACAGCTCAGCTGACTGCGCCCAGAATTAAAAAAGAAACAGAAAGTTCAGCAGAATTGTTTGGTGCCTTTGCTGCCGTAAGATGTGCGAGAGGAGTAAAGCGGCCGCATTTTTGAGGACATGAGAGGAAGTCCTAGTTGCAGAAAAATTCAGAAGTGCCAGAACAGATTTAAGCAATCTGATGTTATTTGAGTATTGCCTGTAGTGAAGCGTGGCAATTGTTTGCCAGCTATAGGAGGCTTTGAGCGTTTCTCCAACGTATCCCCTACTGGCGTGACAGCAAAAGGTCGGCAGGGACTTCTGAACAATTTGTCGAAGCGGTGCGGAACGGTAATTGTAATAAGTTCCGGTTCGTGTTCCGTTTCAAGATGGCGGAAAAACTACGGGTTGATTCAGCTCCGGCTCACCTGAATATACCGTTTCAGCTGCGGTTTTCGGTTCAGTTACACTTTGGTTCTACAGCCTGTTGGCGAGTCTCCTAAACTCGAGTTCCTTTCGGAGGCCAAAGTTTGGGAGGCCTCAAGACGCTTGAGACGTGAACCAGGCGATAATATATCTGAATACTGTCAACAATCTATGACGAACTGGGCACAGTGCCTGTACTTGCTATTCAAACAGCGCTAAGCAATGACCAGTTGATGGTGTTCCGAGCTTTGTTGCCTCTTGGGGCTTCGATTGCTGGCATTGTCAAAGAAAATGTGGTTAAGCGATAACCTAAGCCACCATCACCTGCCGTCATGGTTCCCGTCAGCACCCACGCCAGTGCCCCGTAATGCCACAATTGCGTCGCCAGCCGCCACTGCTGCCAGCACGCCCAACCTTCACCTCAAGCCGCTTCCCTAAGAGAGACATTTGACACGCCCCGACCACCACCCATTCTGCTAACACTGCGGAGAAGCGGCTCATGTATACAGCTGATGCTCATACCATGAAATGGGCCAGCGAGGGTTCGCAGTCAACGCGTCGCATTTGCAGCAATGACCACGTGAATGACGACGTTACATCGCTGATAGCTACCAGAAAACTTAGTAGAGACCGCACCGAACCTGCCATTTGACCAAGGACAAAGTCTGACTTTCAATTTTATTAGGATATGTTTAGTACCTTTCAACACAACATGTATTCACAACCTGAATAATACATAGAAACTACAGAACATAGAAAAACTACAGAACTCTTAACTACAAGCCCACGCTCGTGACATGACACAAGCGGTGCAAACACCAAGGTACAAGGAAATGAAAGCGACATATCAGAAAGTTCCACGGGATTAAGATTACGGACAATCTTTCTAGAAACTCCTTTCGACCGCATCAGTGCATTCTACCCTGCATTGTCGCGGCCGCAAAGATGTTGAATATTGTTGAGAAAAAAGAAAGAAAATCACTGCATTTTAACGGTGCCGTTGCCATTTCTATATTCGAATACCCTGCCAATAAGAAAAACTGATCATACTTATCACAGTGGTGGAATACCTCGGTTCCGGCTTTTATAACTCTTTAGGTGTAAACCAAGAACCCTGGACCCGAGTCATTGGCCAGCTCGTTGATGTTGATGCACAAGTGTGAAGACTCAAAGACTCGGCTCTGCGTAGCTTAAGCGGCAACATAGCAAAGGTACGAAGAAGACATGTTACCAACTGTGAAGTGCTGCACAATTCTGACAAAACTACCGAGCCATGATAATCTAAGGTGTTGATATCTTTAAAATCAGGGGGCATTGAACGCAATGAAAAGCTTTATTGAAATCAAAGAATAGGCAAAACGTCGAGTGTTTCCACATCCGTAGTTGGGAAGAAACTCCTGGCTCCCTTGCATACGCTTTTTTCGCTGTTGCATCGTAGGAAGAACAGAAATGATCTTGCTGAAAAGGGCAGTTGCATAGTTTTAAATAAATGTATAGGGTGTTTCAGCGAACACTTTCAAAAATTCTTAAAGGCTTGCCTGTGGCAGTTAGCACAATTCTAGTTCATGAGCTGGTCTACTCGAAGAGGTGGACATTACTTGCACAAGAAATTGAAATGCATAATCGAATAATTAAGAAAAATGCAATAATTAGGTTTTTAACTAATTACCGGATAGCCTATATTGCAATTTACAAATTGTAGTCGTGGAGTTCGTAAGGCGGATCCACTAACGAATTCTCGGGATGACACCAGTTACGAGATATTATTTCCCGAACTTTCGGCCGTTCCAGTTAGTTTCTTAACAAAACATCGCTTTATGCACTTAAGTACAAAATTAACTGCAACGCCAATGAATTTCTCCGCAAAGTTCGGGAATTAATATCTCGAAACTGGCGTCATCCTGAGAAATAATTCAAAGTGTATCTGCCTTGCGAACTCCTCGGCTACAATTTGTAAATTGCAATATGGACCATTAGGTAATTAGTTAAAAACTTAATTTGTGAATTTTTGTTAATTATTCGATCATGCATTGCAATTTTTTGTGCGAGTAATGTCCGCCTCTTCGAGTAGACCAGTTCATAAATAGAACTGGACTATCTGCCACAGGGAACCTTAAATAAATTTTGAAAGTGTTCGCTGAAACACCCAGTATTTTGACAGTGTTTTGCGAAGCAGCCGAAGTGAAATGGCAAGGTGCAATCAGCGCTCGTGTTTCCGCTTTCCTGCGTCATTTAAGTCTAAACATCAGGGAACAGTGCCATTTAGTAACGGTGCAGTAACTGGCGCTTACCACAATATATTCGCCGCGATCGTAAGCAAACAATTAGGCAATAGAGGCATCAGAAAAGCACTGAAAATTATAGTTAAGTCATGAGAAATTATTGTAATAAATATTGGAAGTGACTGTTGATAACACAAGTCTGATAGGCGTGAACTGAAAAGTTGGTAACAGGTGAAAGTGAAGATTCTTTTCCGGGAGAAAGAACTATGCGTCATGTTTCTTTCTTGTTTTTTTTTTTTTTTTTGGGGGGGGGGGGGCACATCAAGCAGTGCACTTTACCCCATCGTTGGTGCTTCGCACGGAGTTTTTTTTCTCCAACGAGGATCGAATAATCGTTTTTGTGACAGTCATTATCACGACCAAGAAAACACACAAAAAAAACAGGGTACTCTTGCTGGAGACGCCATTACTACCCTTTTGAGCAGAGCGTCGTGCGACGTCAAAGATTCAGCGTTTTCCCATGTCACGTACACCGTTCCAAGTGCTGGTAGAAAAACAGTTGCTGACGTTCGTCGACTTGGGATAAATTGTGTCGTGGGCAACCTCAAAGACGCAGGTTACCAGCGTGAGGTTGTTGGCATTTTGATGGGTCCGAGCGACAGCTAGCTACGTCACAACCAACCGGTGCCTGAAAGGTTGTTTTCAACCTGTCCAATCCGCCATATTTGTGCAAAGTGTTTGAATATATATCAACTTCGCACCACACTGCGGCACGCAGTATGACCATGTGGTTCAGATTCCACAAACGCAAGTGTTCAGGAAAAACACAGTTAAATTCATAAAACACTCATACCTTTTCATAAAACATTCATACCTTTGTCACACGAACCCTCAAAAGCTCTTTTATGTAAGCGGTCTTTTACAAAGTTTAAAGTCGTTTTAATGAAAAGGTATTGCGCAGCAGACACAAGGCACCAACGATCTCTATTTAGTGTTTTCTTTTGGACACGGTATACCGAAAGCGTGGCACTAGCGTTCAAAACAAAATCACCCTAAATAAGCTGATGTGTTTCGAAATATAAAATGAACGCTTATTGAATTACACGGTTTTCAAATAAGTTCAAAAACGCCAGATTAAGAAACGATAACGTAAAGATTTATTGTAGTAGATTAAAGAGCGTTTGCGTTAAATCCCCGACCCATTCGACCTGCTTGCGAGAGTACTTAAAAAATGAGCGTTACTGGGTTTACTACACCTTGTGCGAGACATAAAATTATTTTTTATGGTGAGCCTAGGCCACAGAAAAATACGCATTTTTCTTATTTTGTTTATTATATGGCAATTGCTGGCACCCACTCGTTTCGAGGCTACTCCTTATCGGCCGTAAGAGCGATCGACGAACTCCGCTTCCAGAAAAGGCCGCTTCTGAAAAACCGCGTACAGTGCAAAATTCATCGGTTTCTTTATAGACATGTTATCAAAGCATAAGCTTAGTTCAAGTTGAGTTACTGAAGTGTCTGCAATAAATATAATTGATCAGAAATCACTTATTACTGCTTACCAAAGCACAGAACACCAACGCCGGGATGCGAGTGCCAAGAAGAATCACCTAGGTCAAAGTTTAAGGTTGCCTACTCTTTTAAGCATTAAATGCTTTTAGCTCCCGTTGTCGGCGATCTTCAAGTGACCTTGAGCCAAAAGCCAAAGCTGTTATCCGGGCACTCAAAACGAGAACATGCCGGCAAGTTGAAAATGAAATTTAGTCACCCGTAGGCATGAGTACAACTGTGGTATGAACGTAGAGTGCAATATAACGTACCGTACATGCAATACATTGTACTTGATATAAACAAAACATATGAGCAAACAAAATAGTAAATGGTGTGTGCTTGACACTGGCTTTGCCACACATCAAAAACCATTATGACAAGTTGCGAGAACAAAACGAGATCATACGAGCAACCAGTCAAACTTGAAAAAATGCGGTCTCTCTGGCACCAACCCTTTACTACATACGCTAGTTACTCTCCAAACAAATTACGAAAAAAATATTGCTTCTGAGTTCTTCCCAATGTTTCTTGACAATATCACTCAAGCTGTAACTTCTATAGTACGCTGAAGTTTTATTTGCCATTTCCAATAGCGACGTTCAAAAGGCAGATACAGGGGCAGATAAAGTGGGCCGATCCTGGAGGCAGTGCAGAAAGGGTTCAAGCTCAATGGCGCATATCCCCTGTGGGCATGGGGACCTGTAACGCTTCCTTGAACTGCCCTTGTCATACGTGGGACCCAAAGAGACAAAATCAACCGCCCTTCCTCTGTCGAGAAAATGGGGGTCCCTTATCAACATGACTATTGATATGTTGTTGGCATATTGTTGAGGAATTGTTGACACAATATCCTTTCAATAATGCCTCAATAGTTCTTGACCGTACACAACAATACCTCAACAATTAAGTCGTTGAGCGCTTCACAACAGTAAAGTCGTTGACTAATTGTTGTTGACATATTGTTGAATAATGTTGAGTATTATTGAGAATTGTGGAGCGATATTGACATTGAATATATATCTGAAACACACACACGTAAACGTGTGTGTGTTTTTCACATATATATTGTTTTATTGTTCACTTAATCACCACTAAATATATAGAGTGTCATAACTTGAAGCAAAGGCCTATCTCTTGAGTCGTAACTGGGGGAGCTTGTGGCAAGACGACGCTGTCGCAGGCGTTCCGCTTCGTTCGCCCTAAATTCAAGGGTTGGCGGCTCTTCACTTACGTTTCGCCTGGGCTTCGGAAGCCGTCACGCTGAAATCAGCATGCTAGAATTGGACGACAAGCTTCGCATACGTAAGCAATGCTTGTCTTCCGATTCTAGTAAGCGAAGCTTAATTGTCGTCCGATTCTAGCATGCTGATTCTAGCGTGACGGATTCCGAAGCCCAGGCGAAATGTCAGCGAAGAGCCGCCGACCCTGAATTTAGGGCAAACGAAGCGGAACGCCTGCGACAGCGTCGTCTTGCCACAAGCTCCCGCAGTTACGACTCGAGAAATACCCCTTTGGTTCAAGTTATATGACACTATATATATTTAGTGGTGATTAAGTGAACAATAAAACAATATATATGTGTAAAACACGCACACGTCTACGTGTGCCTGTTTCCGATAAATATTCAATGTCAATATTGCTCAACAATTCTCAATAATACTCAACATTATTCAACAATATGTCAACAACAATTAGTCAATGACTTTACTGTTGTGAAGCGCTCAACAACTTGGTTGTTGAGGTATTGTTGTGTACGCTCAATAACTATTGAGACATTATTGAAAGGATATTGTGTCAACAATTCCTCAACAATATGCCAACAACATTTCAATAGTCATTTTTATAAGGGCGAACACTTCCTGTAGCGTGTTTGCGGGTGAAGCTCTTTCTCAGAAGAAGTTATTTTTCTCAAAAGTCTTTCGTGCGCCCGTGTGATAGAGGTATTAGAGATGTACCTCAGCTGCTAAAAATGTCGTTCGCATTGAAGACATGTCTGTATATAATGTGAGCAAAACACGCCACTATGGCGCTCCGCTGCTCAGCTCGTGAAAGCTGGTTCGACCACTGCCACGGCCACCGCATTTTGATAACGGCGAATTGAAAAAAAAAGCGCTCGTGTACTTAGACTTAGGTGCGCGTTAAAGAACCCTAGGTGATCAAAATCGTTCCGTGGTCTTTCACTGCGACCTGGGTCATATTCTAAGTGTGATCCTGGCACGGACAATGCAAGAAATTAAATAATGCAAATATTTGTTTGAGCATAACCATCAATAACGGGTGACAGAGGGACTTTGTGATTAGCACAAATGGCACAGCATGAAAGAAGCACAAGAGGATGGAGAAAAAAAAAAACGAAATAAAGGACATCGAGAAAGATGGCTGCTTAAATATTCATGATCTCACTTGGG
>NC_051158.1:2231081-2263947 GCF_013339745.2 Dermacentor silvarum
CCTTTAGGACATGTATTTTGCAGCTCTTGTCTGGTTCTTCGCTGATTATAGTGGAGTGTTGTTCACCATGACTTAATCCTGCACTATATTTATGCTCTTTGTTTCCTTCATAGGTGCCCCAACATCATTCTGAAAAATACGCGCTGCACAAAAAAAAAAGATAAACCAACAATGTATCCGGATTGCTGCCCAACACTTGACTGCCCGGTCCCTGAAAACGATGATATTCTTAGTCGTTGAAAGCTCCCATAAAAACAATAATAGACCGGCGAAGAACTGTGGAAAGGACTATTACATACAAGAAATAAATAAATACTTCGTTAAGTTTTAGCATCAGCCGTGGTGAAATAAATAAATGCTGAAAAAATTTTCCTACATCGACGACACGCATAGGTTCCCATCCCTAGTACTACTTCCACTATCGTTAAAAACATACTCACTTCATCAAACACACCTAGTCCAGCAATGTATTCTGCTCCAAAGCGAACATGCATTATCTAACCGCGTAGTCTATGTACGCCATCCTGAGTTGAACGTAATTTTGCTCCGTCGAAAGCTCTTTGCACAAGACGTCGCCTGATGCCTACTCTGCTGGTAAAATAATAAGTCAAGAGGCCCCAATTCGTAACAATACTTTTTTTGAAATCTTTATTCCTTTCGGCCTTCTTAATTGTCTGAAATAATGTAGCCCGCTTGTTATGAATGAATGATCAGACGAGAAGAATTTTATCTGAACGTTCCAAATCTATTAACACCAAAACGCAAGCGTGTGCCAGACAGTGCAATGTGCGCCGTCTGGTGGTAACTGCCGGTGTCTTTAACGAAGCAACAAACGTGTGCCGTCAGAAAAACCGACTCACCTCTCCGGCTTCCCTGTTCCTAGGTATTCCAAACATGTTTCGAGCTTTGTCGGTTATGTGTATATCTTGGACGGCTGGCAAATTACTTCGTAATCGTTGATCCCCGACTTAACTCCTTAAAGAGGACTTCCCTTTTTCCTTGGGTCCCCAACAAGCCACTGTTTTCTCCTAGCTCACTGCGCAGCCCAATTTGCATACTTTGATACATCAGTCCAAACAAAGTCCGCACTG
Organism: Dermacentor silvarum; assembly: GCF_013339745.2. Classification (NCBI taxonomy): domain Eukaryota; kingdom Metazoa; phylum Arthropoda; class Arachnida; order Ixodida; family Ixodidae; genus Dermacentor; species Dermacentor silvarum. The sequence continues at coordinate 2,232,173 of NC_051158.1, forward strand.
ATTCCAGTGGTTACAGCATAGGCGCTGTCCTGGCCTGACGTCAGTGGGGCCAGTCAGCAGTCAGAGGTGATCAGCGGTCCTGCCCTAACATAGGCTCACGTCATAGCGTATGCTAACCCGCTGCTGTCCGCTTTAGAGAGAAACTACTTGAAAATTGAGTGCGAGTGCTTCGCACTTATGTTAGCCATTGCGAAATTTAACCCATACATAGTCGCCCGACCGCTTACAGCAGTCGCCGAACAGCACGCCCTTTGCCGGTACACTTTTTAGAGATCCGGCAGGCTGGCTCGCTAGCTGGGCCTGCGCCAATAGGAGGACGTCCTGGGTAGACAAGTGTGCCCGAAAACCGAGCATCGTGGGTGGTAGAAGATCCTCTTCCTCTGCAAAGTTCTGTAAGCAGCAGAATATTACATGCTCCATGAGCTTGACTAGGCAGGAGGTGAGTGAAATGGGGCGGAGATTCTCTAGGTTCGGTTTCTTGCCCGGTTTTGGTATGAACGCCACCCGCGCGTGTTTCCACTCTGGAGGTAAACGGCCGGAATGCGAGCACTCGTTCATGTATTCGGTTATTGCTCGCACTTCGGGTCGAGGTTGCGCAGCGCCTAGTTCATAACCCCGTCACGGCCCGGCGCTGACGTCGTGCGCAGCTTGTGCAGCGCAGCACAGACCCCTGCCTCGGAAATGTCAGCATCCAGCTGTTAGTTGGAAGCGCCGACGTAGTGTGGCAGGTGCGTGTCGCTCTGTCTCGGGGTGTTAATGTACCGGCTGGCGAGCACCGCAAGCAGCTCCGCGTCGATGCCTGGGTATTGGTGTATGATTGGCGTCAGTTGCTTGCGTGCCGCCGACTTGGTGTTGCCGGGATCCAGCAGGTGTCGCCACAGTTGCCATGTTTTCTTGCAGCCCAGCTGGCCCTTTAAGCTGTTGCAGATCGGACCCCACTGCTGACGTTCCAGTGTAGAGGTGTGAGCCTCTATCTCCCGTTCGAGCTTCGCTATGCGCCGTCGCAGCTTGTTGTGATGTTAGCGCTGCCACCTGTGCGTGAGGCTTTCACGCGCATCCCACATGAGCAAGAGGCGGGAATCCGTCGATGGCTGCTCTTGAGGTGCTGCCACTTCGAACGTCGTGGCAGTCACGTCGTGGCTCAGCGACATGATCCATTCGTTGAGATCCAATATGGAGTCGGGTGCCGTTTCTTTGCGTAGGCGACGAAATTGATCCCACTTCGTAATGTGGGCCGTGGCCGTCTTCGCCCTGCTGGTGGCCGTTCCAAAGTCCAGTGACAAAATGTAATGGTCGCTGCCGACCGTGTGGCCTGCGTTCGGCCACCGGGCGCCCGGTATGTTCTTGCAAAGGGAGAGGTCTGGCGGGGTGTCTCTGCCCACATTGTTACCGACCCGTGTTGTTGTGGGTCGTTGAGTCTAGTCAGCCGTAGGTCTTGAGCGGTCTCCCATAACCCGGTGTCCTTGCGGTCGGGTTTTGGTAACCCCCCTCTAGATTTTGGCGTTGAAGTCGCCCAAAATTAGTAGTTGCACTCCTTTGGCCAGCAGAGACGCTTTGCGGAGGGCAGTGGGATGTCAGTGCCCATCGAGGTGAGTTTTAAATGCTGAGAATGAAGAGCGGGCTGTCTCCCCTTCTCCTCGGCATTATTTCAAGGAATGTGTGTTGAATGTCCGTGCCTTCAATTTCGTGTTATGTGGCTGTAAGGTTGCAGTGTACAACGATGGCCGTGTTGGAGTGAGGCCCGTCGGCCGGTCCCAGCTGATAGTATGGAGTGCAACCTGGTCGTTTGACGGGAGTGTTCGTCTCTTGGAATGCCGTGATGTCTGGTGTGTCTTGCGTGTTGTGTTGGATGTAAAGCTGCACGTGCCCCCGCTTAGTGCGGTAGCTTCTGCAGTTCCACTGCCATACTGTCTGGGTTGTTCGAGGGGCCAGGTTACGTTGGTGGCGGTGTGAGGTCCTGCTTGGCGGGCTGGCGTTAGTGTGTGGCTGGCTTCTTACGGATTTCCTCTAAGATGTAGTTTTAGCTGGTGTCCGTTGTTTCTAGTAGTGCGGCGAGCTCTTTGCTGTGTTTGGCTTGTGTTGCCTCAACAGAGCTCTTGCAGGCAGTGTATGTGTTTATCGTGTCCGTGTGGAACGCGTGAAATTCCTCAACGTTTGTGTTTATATGTTGACTGATCGCGTTTAAGCGCACCTCGAGCTTAGTTTATAGGGCGGAGATGGCCGCCGTGACCGCTGTAGCAATGTCCACTCCGGTATGGAGCGAGGCAATGGATGTGGCTGCCTTGCGCTTGTTTGAGCTTTGAGGCTGTGTTGCCGTGCTAGTGGAGGTGGAAAAGGATTCCCGTGTTTTTGAGGCAGGTGTTGATGTCGGTGTGGATGCGTGCGAGGTGAGGGCCCTGTCTATCTTAGCCTCAGAGGATTGGATATAGCTAGTTAATTTAGCTGTCTGTGACTGCTGAGCGGAGATTTGGGCTTGCTGCGCTGAAATCTGGGCTCTCAAGTCGGAATTCTCCTTGACCATCTCCCTCACCTGTGAGTTGGATGCCAGCGACACCGGGGGTCCATGTTGCGAGCCAACCATCTTGGGTGGTTCTCTGGGGCCTTTGCTAGACGACCGGAGGCGGCTTGCCGAGGGGGCACGTTGGGTTGACCGAGATTTCGAGCGGTGGGACCGGGACCTGTTGGCTCGGCGTTGAGATTGGCCGTTGGAGTCGAGCGACGGGAACTACGTCGACCGTGCTCGGAGGGACGGGGACCGTCTGCTTGAGGTGCCGCTACAAGACACACTGCGCGGGGTGGCCCGGGCCGGTTCTTGTGCTTGATTCGTTTGTGGGGTGTGCGGCGTCTTGACGAAGCGGTATTTGCAGTTTGAACTGCTGGTGTTGTGTGCACCGCCGCAGATGATGTAGCGTGGCGCGCATGTGGGAGCTTTGCCCTCCTTGGTTGGGGGGTGCTACCCACCACAACGGTAGCATGGCTCCTGGCGTGGCAAGGGACAGACGTCCGTGCGATGGCCAACTTTGCGGCAGTTCTAGCATGACTACACCCGGCTGTAGAACGGATAGAGTCTGATGTCGGTGCCGTGATAGAATATCCATTTCGGAGGTCCTTACTAGTGAGGGTGACCACTAGGTGCCTAAGTCTGGCCCATGCGTCTGCCGCTCACAATAGGCACGTCGGGGTTGCTGGCTTGGAGGTCTGCTAGTATCTCTTCGTCCAAGAAATCGTCGAACGCGTGAAACATGATGCCTCGCATGACGTCGTCCGGAAGGGGAACGTACACGTGGAGGTCGACGTTGCGGGTGCCGACGTTTATGGATTTGATGCGAAGGTAGACTTGGACACACTGTGAGTCGACGACGCTCAGCGTGAAAGTGTTCTTGGTGGGATGCGTCCGTAGGCGATCCCGGTTCGCTGGTGGTTGATCGGGTAACGAGGCTGCCTTGAGCAAGGCTTCGTGTAACTGCCACGGTGGCACCTTGGTTAGGTCGATGGGTGACTGCGGGCATCCCATGATGTGGATGGCGTCTGCCGGCATTCTAGGTAGCGGTGCGCGTCTGCGTTGGAGTGGCGGACGCGGCTCGGGGTTCAATGTGCTCCGTTCGTTGCTGTAGGAGCTTGCTCCCGCCACACTGAGGCTGGGAACTTCCTTGCCTTGAGCCTTCAGCTCGCGGCGGCGTCGTTCTTGACCGATGTAGCCGGGTGATTTTCAGGAGCCGTCCGACCATTCTTCCTCAGAGATAAGTTGTCCTTCGACCATGTACTCCATGTCGGTGGGCGACCGGTGAACTTCGAGGGAGGCAGTTGCTGCGGCGCGAGGCCTACCTCGGGCCATGTTCGCGCTAAGCCCGTTAAGCTTAGGGCGGTGAGCGGCGTGGTCCGGGGAAACTAAAGCTCTCCTAGGAGAGTCTCCAAAGGTCCAGCGTAGAGAGTGGTGTCTACGTGGTCCTGATACCTCACGCGCCCACTCGTGTAGGAATCATACAAGTCGGTGAAGTTGGCGCGGCGAAAACACCGAAAGTCGCAGGAGCCGACGTGCAGTGCGACCGTCCACTCCAAGCGCTCGCAGCCTTCCTCACTTATGTACCAAAATAGAGTAGGCGCTACTCCTACTACACGACATACCCCCCCCCCCCCCCCCCCGCCTCTCGTTTCCTTTTACCGCGAGCACCATTCTTCTGCCGCTACATTTATTCTCTTTCAGACACGATAGTTCACTGACCTCCAGTGGAGCTGGAGGTCAGTGAACTATCGGTGCTATGGTTGGGGCACATTTAACTTAGAACTATAGATTCGAAATAACAGTGCACAGGATCATTTGATTGAAACACTGAGTCCCACGCAAAGCCAGATTAGCTGAGCTGCAGGCTGAGCTCAGTGAAGGAGTTTGAGGATTCATAAATTTATCGTTATTTTACAGCAAAGCTATTAGCTTCTCTGCGGTTACCAATTTTCGTGTCCAGCCATGAACAAAAAATATCATCATCAGCAATATCTCACATCCACCTAAGCAAGCAAAGATGCAATGCCTCATAACCACGCAAGGCTGAGACTACAAGCGCTCAGAAAAGTGAAGCGAACAGTGCATAAATTCAATGAAATCACCCATACAACACACAGAACAGCATACATTTCAATAAAGAACAAGCTTAAACCAAGCATTCGAGTCATCAATAAAGCATTGAATAAAGCTCCCCCTCAGCATTTGTAGCGGTAGTTTTGCAACAGCTTCGCTGGACATGCACTTTCGCAGGGGCGGAATGGATAGTCATTTTTTATCGTTTACTTTCCGCTTGAGAAAAGTGAAAAATAAGATAAACAGGTGGGCCTGCCACTTTATTTTTTAATCTTCCTTTGATCTGGCTGGCTATCAGCGATATCGCGATATGATCTTGATTTTTTTCCAGATCCTTTTCGGCTTCGCTCACCACGTTTGTGTTTTGCGCCGTCACAGTCTTTCGATTCTTTATTATGACTTCTCTGTTGATCTTGAAAAACTGAAGAAACTGCTGGGGGAAGGATTCGGGTGGCGAGACGTTTTCCAAGGCTTAGTAGTCCTCTTTGTTCATGTCACACCTTGCTCTCTCGCTGTCGTTGGTTAGTCTGGCTACCGTTGGTTCATTCCGGACCTCCTCTTCGCCTATCGGCTGTGGCCTGTGCGTCGTCCAGGTGGACCGTGGCCAGTCGGAACAAGAGTAGCCGTAACCCTCGTCCTGGTTCCATCTCGTAGAAACGAGACGACATTGCGGGGTTCGATATGAATAAAATCAAGATTCTTTTTCTGGCTTTCCTTGCTCTTTCTGCGCGCGCGCACCTTCGATACCTGCAGTCTTCTTTCTGTTCTTGCCCACTCCCATGAGTTGAATTGCAAAGACGCGACACTTGCAGCAGGTGGAATTATTTCTGCTTCAGTGCTTCCTCGTGTGCGCTGGTTTGGAGACCTGTATATTACCGAGCATTTTTTAAAGTCGGGTTGCACTCATGGATTACCAACTAGCCCGCTCGCAAGGCTTGGTATGATAGGTTTGTCGGAACCTGGACTGTGCGAGTTTGTGTAAGAAGAACTTAGCAAGCTGCCATGAAACGCCATCAAAAAATAAAGGTGAGATAAACTAAAGAAAATGGTAGTATGAGAAATGTATTTTGTTGTATTGCTTTTTCCATAATAATAATAAGGCAAGTATAGTCGCATGAAGGAGCATACGCAAATACACTGAAGTATGTGTAAGCATTATCTGAAGAGTATATTGTCCTATTTACAGAAAGAAATGTATTCGTGGTGTCAAACAACAGCGACAATAAATGCCCACAGTTTCTTTTCTTTTAAAACAACGTCCCCTCTAACGTCCCGAAACCACATGGTTGGTTATAGATGAGGTGGACGTGGTAGGCTCCGGAATAATCTGAACAACCGGGGCTTTTCAAGCTGCACTAGAAGCATGGTACACTGATGTTATTTATTGTATTCCGTCACCATAGCGTGCGGATGTCACTGCCAGACGTCATGGCTCTGACCTTATTTGTGCTTGGCAGCCCTAGACCATAGCCCCTCAGCTACCATGGCGAATCGAAAGAAACATGCAAACACCAGCCATTTTTTTACTATGCAAAAGCATAAGCAACATACCAAAGTCATGCTCAAAAACAAATGTAGATTTCAGGATTGAGTATTTTACAATCGTTGTAGAATCTTCGGCGCCACTCTAGAATATCTCACGTCGTCTTCATTTGTGTATCTGCTATATTTCCACACACTATTTTATAACGAGATTGGAGGCAAGCATCAACGCAGAGCAAAGCTCAGCGCATAAATCTAATAAAAATGACGTCAAACCTACGCTAATAACGATTTGTTATTGAAACAGTATGGTTTTCATCGTAGCCACATGATAGGTCTGTCACAGCGCATGTGCCTATTTTCGTCATTAGACCAAGTGTGTCAAGCGCATCTCGCGAGCCATGATAGAATACCGAACTGAAATGTCAAATACGCTGGCTAATTGGGATCATGACAAAACGCTCTACAGAGAAATGCGATGTTCGGTCGTTTCCTTTTCGAGGAATCCTGCTGCAAGGACAAGCTCCTGCAATGAATGCAAAATGTTCAAATGGAATCATCGCAAATTTCTAGCGTTCAAACAAAACTGGCCCTTTCACAGGTTAGCAGGCATTATTCCTCAAAGGAGTGAACTAGGCTGACCATTCGGAGGGACTAGGCTGACCGTTCGGACTTAACTGTTACTGTTGTCCACTTTGGCATTAGACATTATGGTTGGCAGAGAGGCTGCCACTTCGTTTGCCCGGTAACGAGCCCATAAGGTTTCGTTATTCAGGAATGTCATGTGAATGTGGCATGAGTATACAGTAATTAAATATATTAGTAATCAGACCGCACAACATATATGAACACCATGTATGTACCCACCATAGGAAAGATTCCTATTCGCCTGACCATCGTTAAGCATCTCCAAAAGGTGGCGCGTCGCAAAACATTTGTCCAGGTAAAGTTGTAATGTTCTCATCATTTCTTCACGAGTTAGTACCTCGCCGAGGTATATTACTATCCCGCACCACCTGACATTTTTCGTATAAGACGTTTTTACCACTTCATGTGCATTTAGGATGAGTAAGTGCTGTTATATTTGGCAGACTGTTCTTAATAATGTCCACAAACATATATGAAATGCAAGTAGTGCCTACGGACATTTGCAATGTGGAAATAGTTGGCGTGTGTTATCTAGCTTGGCGTAGAGGGAACAGCAACTGCTTAGTGAATCGTAGATACTTATGCAAGGTGGCAAGACTATCAGGCTCGCCAGATGGAATCGATTACGGGGATTTGGAGCCGGCACGCTGGCTGACATGCAGCTAACACCACTGTTGGTTATGAAGTTAGTACTTACTATCCGATGAAACTACATGGTCCGCTATGTGCGTTGCCGGCTCCTCCCATGATAAGTGCTACTGCGCACCGTCGCAGACGAATGTGCGCGCGATTGTCTTGTCAATATTTCCGCCTCTTTCTGAATCGAGTGTTGTGCTTTATTCTTCTTTTATTGCTACCGGGCGATGTCGAGCTTAATCCTGGACCTCTCACCGAAGCAGCAATGGAGAGGTACTCAAAAGTTTACAGACTGGTCAGGCAGCAATCATGAGCAAGCTAGATACCATCGATAGCAGATTAGCCAAGCACGAGGCTATGCTGGCGGACGTAAACAGTAGGCTTGGTGTAACTGAGAAACGGGTTGAAACGGTAAATAAATTAGTGTGGGATCAAGGAAATGCAATAAGATCAGTTGAACAACAAGTATCTGCCGTGTAAAACAAAAACGTCGATCTTGAAAAAAGAAGTCGCAGGCTTAATCTTGTTTTCCATGGTTGATGACGGAAACCATTCTGAAACGTGGATTCAGTCAGAAAAGTTGGTTAAAAGTATTTGCAAAGCTAACCTTGGGATCGAACTGAATTCGATACAAAGGGCACACCATGTAGGCCGTTACAGCGATATATATTTAGGTTCAAAAGGTCAGTCTTATTAAATTTTTCTTCATATAAGGAAAAAACGTCCTTTCAAATGCTAATAAGTTCAAGCGGTCAACCTACAGGGTGGATCAGGATTATTCATCCGAGACCCGACAAATACGCAAGCATCTGTGGGAATATGCAAAAGTTAAAAATTCACAGGCCTGCGCGGCACACGCAGCACAGGCACAGCGTAAGCTGGTGGAGTGGCTCAAGAGTAGCTCCAACTTGGGCACCACGCACAACAGGGTCTTCGCGGCAGTCTGTTCGCCTCGTTTTGACGAGAACGATCTGAACTGTCCGCCCGGCGTCAATGGCGAGCTGCGGCTTGTAATGCTCTCTGCACAGCAGTCTGCTGAGCCCGATCAAGCCTTACAACTACAACTAACATGTCGGGCGCGCCGCGTTTGCAGGCACCTTAACTAGATGGCGCCACCATACTGGCGGAGACTCAGCAGCTCGGGAGCGCGTTGATTGCGCGCCTCGTCTGAATCGCATATCGTCGTCTGCGCCTGCGGACGCTGCGTTTGCAGGCATCTTACCTAGATGGCGCCACCATACTGGCAGAGGCTCGAGTCGTCTCGCCTGCGTTTGCCTTAGGGTATTTTCCGCGGCCCGATAGCAAGCGCTTGCGTGGCTCAGTGGTAGAGTATCCGGCTCCCACTCAGCGGGCGCGGGTTAGGTCCCGGCGGGAATCGGGCACTTTTTTCGCGTTTCCGGCGATAGCGGTTACGCGGCGAACGCCGGCGGCGGCATCATCGCGACCCGAAACGGCTACTGGAATGAGCCCATAACAGCTTACGCTGTAAAAAGCGGACAGCAATAACAAGGAAAGCGCACGTCCTTGTGTTCTCCTTTTCTTCGTCCCTGTTTGTTTGCGCAAAAATGTAAGAAAATGAACCTGTTCCAACTAGGCCGACTCGCAGTTATGCTTCAGCAATAACAAGGTAAAGCTAAACTTCGACAGGCTCGTTATTAACGGAAAGACCTTCACGTGGGACAAAAAAAAGTTGTTCCATTCAGGAAACAATAATATGTAATAGAAAGGAAATGAAGCAAGTATGCTTTGACCTCGTTGCTGTTGTAGTAAGCTGTAGGAGTATAATAAGCAATGTCGATGACTTCGCTGGTCTGATAGAGTCCGTTAAGGCTGACATCGTTTTCGGCACAGAATCGTGGCTGAACCCGACTATCGTGGATAGTGAAGTATTCCCTAGAGAATTCATTGCTTGTCGGAAGGACAGGCCCCGCCTCGGTGAAGGGGTGTTTTTGTTAATTCACCCTTATTTCACCCACAGTCATTTATGCTAGATCTTGATACCAACGATATTGAATCAATTTGGTGCTCAGTCACCCTACCTGATAACTCGTCGTATGCTGTTGGATCATTCTACAGACCACCGAGTTCCAATTTAAAACCGTTACAATATTTCTATGACATTGTTTTGGAGGCACCCCGGCAGCCTATTTAGCTTGTGGGTGATTTTAACTTACCTGACTTGGAATGGCTAGAAGGTGATTGTGTATGCAAAGTTGACAGCCGTATTAACTTAGAAATGAAAAACATTGTAAACACCTTCGGACTAATACACTATGTCAATGCTCCAACTCGGACTAGAAAAATTCTGGGCCTTTTGTTCTGCAGCTCCCCTATGCTTATTAGCTCGGTTCATATAATACCAGGAATAAGCAATGACCACGCTGTCATTGCAAACATTAAAACAGATATTAACCGATCAACGTCACCCTCACCAAGGAGAGTTTTTTTAATTAGAAAAGCGTGATTATTCTAGTATCTCTCAGGAGTTCCTCGATCACTTGCCGGTTTTTGTATGGCTTGCTGAGGATTGCATCCATGATTTATGGCAGGTATTTAAATATAAACTGCTTGATCTTACGGACAAGTATGTTCCAAGCATAGATTCCACCAGACTCAAAAAACGCAAGAAACCCTGGTTGAATTCGCGTATTCTCAGAAATAAAGGAAGAAACAGAGCATTTAGAGATAAAAAAAAACTAAAAGTATGAATCACATAAATAGGTTATCTGAAGTAACACAGGAGTATAAGTTTGCTATAAAAATACGAAGGAAGAGTACTTTAAGACACTCAACGACAGAATGAAAACTAATCCTAAACATTTTTGGAGGTTTTTAAAAGGATGCGGATCATATTTTGTCGGAATAAATGAAATTATTTGTAATCAACAAATAATTGCAGACAACACCGAAAAGGCAACGTGTTTCAATACATATTTTCAATCTGTCTTCCTACCTAAATGCAACCATTGCCCTACACCACGTGCAAGCACACTTCCTTTAATGGAATAAGTTGAATTAAGCGTTAGAGGCATCGAGGCACTCCTAAAGGTCATAGATGAAACCAAAGCAAACAGTCCGGGTAGTATATCTCCACGTAATACTAAAGCGGTGTGCTACACCTATCTCGATGTAACTTTATCTAATCTATGTGAAATCGCTATCCACAGGGCTCGTACCTAATTATTGGAAAGCCGCTCAAGTTGTATACATATTCATAAACGGGGTTCGAAAAGAGATTTCGCGAATTACAGGCCTATCTCACTAACATCCATCTCGTGCAAAATAATTGAGCATATTTTATATACCGAGATAATGCGTCATATAACAAATAATAATATACTAATGAAAGAACAACACGGGTTTCGGAAAGGTCTATCTTGCACAACTCAATAATTGAGTTTTACCATGAATTAGCATTCGATGATGACGAGGGAGGACAAACAGATTGTGTCCTTTTTAGACTTTCGCAAGGCATTCGACACACTGCCACATCCGCTTCTTCTTACTAAACTTAAAATGTTAAATATTTACTCAAGTGTGCTCACATGGAGTGAAAATTATCTGTCTCAGCGACGACAACGTGTTGTTTTGAACGGTAAAAGCTCGGCATGCGCTGATGTGACGTCAGGAGTCCAACAGGGCTCAGTCTTAGGGCACTTTTGTTTTTACTTTATATAAATGATATTTTTGTTGGTATCTATTCATGTATACGGTTGTTCGCCGACGATTGTGTTGTTTAAAGGAAAATTAATAGTGAACAAGATGCTGCTATGTTACAATTAGACTTAGAATGTATTAATACTTGGTGTTCCACGTGGAAGGTGAACTTGAATTTAAGAAAGTGGGGTCATGTATGTTTTACAAGAAAGAAGAAACAGATCGTAAGTATTTACCAGATAAATATTACCCTGATAAAAAACGAACCTATATGCAAGTATCTAGGTGTGACGTTATCATCTGACTGCTCATGGTCTGCTCATGTGGATGACGTCATTGTAAAAGCTGGTAGGGCACTCAATTTTATTCAGAGGAACTTGAAATGTTCACAGACGAACCTAAAGAAAACTGCTTACTTAACATGTGTGAGACCGATTTTAGAATACGCCTGCGCTGTCTGGGACCCCGCGCAAAAAAACTTGATTGATAAACTGGAAAGAATTCAAAACCGAGCTGCTAGGTTCGTCCTGGGGCGATATGGGTGGAGAGGAAGTTGTACTGTAATGAAACACGAATAAATTGGGAACTGCTTTCCTCTCGGCGGAAAAAGTTGCGACCTCATATTTAATAATAAGAATGGAATTAGCAGTGAGACCTACTTGAAACATCCACATTATATTTCTAGACGTAATGACCATTCTCTTAAAATCCGCGAGTACCGTGCCAGGACGAACTTGCTTGCGGATTCCTTTTTTTGTCAAAACTATTGTGGAGTGGAATCAGCTGTGTGAACAGCAAGTGTGCTGTACGAATGAAGATTTGTTTTTTCTCTCCTGTAACCCCCCTGCTATAACGCCTTCGGGCAATGCGGGGTAATTCTTGAATAAAGAATAAGAAAAAAAAAAAGCTGCGTAGGGCACTTATTTTGTGAGTAGGTAGAAATCCATGATGGCGGGCCTAGTGCGCAGAAACTAACGAACGGTGACGACACCCAAGGCAGACATAAGCGTAAATGTATGCGTCGCCTTCGTCCTCACCATCCAGGCGGTGCGCAATAACCTGCCTTCATGGACTGATCTTAAATTGCTTGTGAAACATTTCTATGTTTCTGTATCCTCATTTCTTAAGAGTAGGCAGGCGTTGTGCCCCTTCCGGTGGCAGTTGCCAGCCTGCTCCCCGCTTTCCCTTTCCTGTCAAATGTATATATGCTTTGAAATCAAATAATAATAATAATTCAATATTCCTGCGTCTTTTTTTTTTTGCCCCCATTTATGTCGCTCCCACATCAGCGGTTGCTTGACGCCTGGTTTGATCACCTGGTTAATGCACTCCCTCTGAAAAGTTGTTGCGGCACGTTCAATTTCCGTACCGGAATAACTTTTTGAAATGAGATGCTTCCGTTTTGAAAAACGCAATAGGTTTCCTTAGTCGCATCGTGCTTTCGGGACGATTAAAAACGTGTGGTTCTTGTTGAAAAGCAATCAGACGAAATCTGTTATTGTGTGTTCCTGCTTTGTATATTTATCTCTCTCTTGCCACCTCTTATTACTTTCATGCATTCCCCCAGTATAAGGTAGCCAGCTGTTATTTACTTTCGGTTAGCTTCCAATATTTACTTCCATTTGCCTGTCCTCATTGAAAGAGTAATATTTGAAGCTACAAACGCGTGCGAAACGAATGGTGGTACGGTGACGCGGCGTTATTTTTCGATACCTAACTACTTCGGTTCCGCTTGGCAGCAAGGAAATGTATCTTTAAGCATTATAGTTCATTACCGCAGATCGCATTCTGAAAAAAAAAATATCTTGCAAAATTGATGACGTCAAAAGTAATCCAGCTGAGAATAAATTTTGAGCAGCTTGGCTAATTAACCGTGTTGCCTCCGGGCTGACGTCACTGTCGCCCGTGACGTTCATACAAAACTGTTACCGTCAAAGGCGGTAAGTAGTAGACATCTTCGAAAGAACGAAATCATGTTCATCAAGACATTTTCTATGTTCGCACTGCTTTATCTCACTATAGTTGACTATGGAAGGACAACGAGCCCAACGATTTATGACTCAGGTAAGCGCGAAGTTTACTAACTGTTCTAATATACATCGATATCCTCCTAGGACCCATTGCATGTTATATTGCACGTTGGGTTCAATTTCTTTCAATATTGACTCTGAAGCGATTAGGTAAAATATACATCCTCGATTGAAGTCACATGCACGTAGAATTGCATAGAGCTTGCCTAATCACGTTCTTGCCTTTACCTTTCAAGAAAATTGACACGAACTTGAGATAGCCCATTCTGTCGTTGTGGACGGCAGAAAGCACCCATTAAGTGTGCTTCGAATACCACGAGATGACATGAAAATCCAGGATGCAGCATCAAAATGCCAACCCACCACGAAATGTTGCATCTTAATATTTGTGCTTAGCGAAAAGAGAAGCCACCTTTTACTAAAACAGACGTGATGAAGCAGCTGCTTTACGCAACTACGTGGACATATGTTGCTTTAAATACCCTAAGAGGATGTTTAATCTAAAAGTAGGTTATTCACGTTCGCGACATAACAGTCGGTAATAAGAACCATCTTTAAATGCGGCTATCTCATCGAGCTTTGTCCGATACTCAATAATATATAGCCAACTGCGATATTCGTCGTGATAATGCTATTATATACAGATGCCACTCGCGGTACCCGCCGTGGTGGCTCAGTCAGCTACGGCGTTGCGCTGCTGAGCTCGAGATGGCGGGATCGAATCCCGGCTGCGACGGCCACATTTGGATGTGGGCGTAATGCAAAAAACGCCCATGTGCTTGCGTTGTAGTGCACGTTAAAGAACCCCCAGGTGGCCAAAATGAATCCGGAAGCCCTCCACTACGGCGTGCCTCATAATCGGAACTGGTTTTGGCGCATAAAACCCCAAAAAGAAGTAGGAGACTGCCATTATCGGTGCCCAGTGCATACTGGCTACGGCGCTGTGCAGCTGAAAGGGAGGCACCATATAGCCTGACGCCGTGTTCCTATAAGGCCACAAGAAAAAAAAAAAAGAAGAAACGGGGGCCATTTAAATTTCGGCCTGTTTCAAATATCAAGGTATTGAAAGTGTTGCGGCGTCTCTTGGGGGACATGAGTTTCCGTAAGATTTGATTGGCACACAGTCATCAACTGCTTATGTAGGGTCACGCGTTAGTGTTATCTACGCTGTTTCTGATGGCGATGACTTTACGCAGCGCCTCACGGCCTGAGACTATATGGACATTATTTCTGCCTGACCTGCTTTCAGTAGAGTCCGAAGTGTTCTTATTATAGGTACGTTACCATTAAAACGTTTGTACATGATCTAAATAGACAATTTCTTGAGCCTACTAATTAAACAGCCATTGTGACCCTAATGGCAGGCTGATTTTATTCAGGTTGTTTGGGTTATTGATTTAGATCTGTGTAGCTTTAAACTTTGGTTTACAATTTTAGCACAACTTCGTTATAGATAACAAAGGAGACATAAATTCAATTTTTATGATTTCATTTCGCGTTGTAACGTTCGCGTCCATTTTTTTTGCGTATGTACAGTCGACAATGGACATTTTCGTAGCTTTCAAATGGCGAAGTTAAAAACATGGATGCAACGCAAGGCGCAGCTTCGGAGCGTGATATGATTGTCACAGAAAAGTATTCGCTGCGCTTTTTATTTGTAAAGCGGGTACATTGGCTGCGACAAAATGTAGTTGTTTGTTACGGAGCTGCGAGAACAACTGCGATTTTATATTTTTCTTGCGTGAATAATACACTTACACGAGGGAGGGAACATAGAAAAAAATTCTCCTTATCATTACACATAGTCTTTTGAAAATAAACGAAGTACATCGTAATAAACAGTTGGCCACTGCAAACGCAGCCAGATATATAGTTTGCGGTGTGCTAAATATTATGCAGAGGAAGATAACCCTTGTTAATCGAATGTTGTACCTGACCAGCATAATATTTTTGTGTTTAAAGTGTGGTCAAATGAGCTTTATTTGGACTATATTGATTGCAGTAAGCTGTGTAGATCAGCTCTACAAAAATTGTGGATGGAACGGCAAAGGCACTTGAAGAGCCCTGTGCATTGGTGTATTGTGAAAATGGCACTCCCATACGGACCTTGTGAGTTTGTTTATACCAAGTTTCAAACATATTATGGCGATATTTGATAATACCTACATCTTATTGTGTTCCTGAATTATCTAAACTTGGTTAAGTTTATTGAACACAATTACTTTGGGGGGAATTATTTTTGGCTGCGGTATTAAGAGGCTGTGCTAGTGCGCCTATATATATAGCGACGTGGTAGGAAGGTTTTTCTGGGTATTGAATAATGACGTGTTCTAGAAGCTGGGGCATTTGTGAACATTGAGGAACTGCACTTACAGATGTCTGAAGCGCAAGAAGCGTCCGAGAATAAGGCACTGCATAAAATGTGATCCAGAGGAGAAAACAGATGCAGCACCCTACCGTGCGTGAACTTTATACATGCGGCGGCGAACGGAAGCAGCAGCGCACGGAACAAAGTGCTGACATTTAGCTCGCGCCATATGCTCTAAATGATGCCATTGCCACAGGAAAAAAACTCGCCGACGGAATGAATAGATAGTTTGTCAGTTAGGAATTGACAACAGGACCACTGCACACAAAGATGAATATGTACAGTCTGTCTATCAAGTAGGGTTGTTAATTCTATTACCCACCATACCTTTAAACATGGCTCACGTAATTCATGAAACAAAGAATGATGTTATCGCAGAACGTGATGAGCTCCATGCCATGCACGTTAAGCATAGATCAGAAATGGTAAGCCGAATTTGAGCTCACATATTCCGCAAATTGATAGAGACCGGTGAACTTCCTGAAGAACAAAAGGTACATAAAATTGTATCAGCCCACAATGAGAGTAGCGTTGCAGATATAAATAAATATAGGCCAATTTCCGCCCTTAGTTGTTTTGCAAATGCATTTGAGCACATAATTGTAGACAGGTCTTCATGCAGCAAAAAATGAAATAATTGCCAGTGTTCAATACAACTTTCAGAAAAATATATCAGTAGAGCAAGCGCTAATCAACATAGAAGACAATACTGCTTGCAAAAGAGGCAGAAAGCTATTTCACACTTGCTTTATTCCTCGACTTAAAAAAGTTTTTCAGACCGTTGAA
The DNA here is from genome assembly GCF_013339745.2 of Dermacentor silvarum. Classification (NCBI taxonomy): domain Eukaryota; kingdom Metazoa; phylum Arthropoda; class Arachnida; order Ixodida; family Ixodidae; genus Dermacentor; species Dermacentor silvarum. The sequence goes on from NC_051158.1 coordinate 2,248,356, forward strand.
CACAATATTCTGCTTAAGAAATTAGAAACACATGGTGTAAGGAACTTGCTCTGAAGCTTATTAAAATCTACCTCTACGATCATTACCAATAAGTGGTAATAAACGACATAGCATCCGATAAAATGGTCGCACGACGTGGTGTACCTCAGGGATAATTTCAGGGCCCATACTTTTTTCTAATTATATTAATAATACAGCAAATATACCTGGCTCACATCGTAGTATGTAGACTGACGACGCCAGCATCGTCTTCAGTGAAGATACCAAGAGAAGTTTGGGAAACAGTGTCAACACTTTCCTTGCCTTGTGAAGTTGCTGAACTGGTCACACGTAAACGGTCCAAAGGTAAATGCAAATGAAATTAAAGGTTGCGTTTATTACAAGAGGCAGAAGAGAGGTAACAGAACAATTAGCTAAGTATGTGAATGCTGTTCATTAGAGCAGGTCAAGGAACACAAATATTTAGGTGTATAGTTCCAGAGGATCTTTCGTGGAACCCACATGTGAGTAAGCTCACAGCTGAAATATCTAGAGCTACTGGGAGACACTATTGAATTCATAAACTTATACTCGGTTGGATAAAACGCATGTTATAGTAGTCCCTCTGTTTCTATAGAACTAGTTATGGTACTCTTGTATCAGGAACTACAACGTCTTGAAACAACATTGCAAAGACAAAGGTGCTACACATGTTTGAAAATCACATAGTGGATGTTTGGAACTTGAGAACACAGCAACTTTTTTTCGAAGTATCAGATTTCCAAGGCTTACGATGTATATTATTTCAAATCGTTACAAGGGATTCACATAAATAATTTTATAGCATCACAAACATCTGACCTAACACGCACGCTATTGGAGAGCCGAAACGGTGAGCAGCGGCCATTAGAACGAATTATGGCAGACAGACATTCTCAGTCTTCGTTCACGCACGGAAAAACACATTTATGTAGCACGTATTGAGCAACAGAAAGCTGTATCGGGAGTGCTTCATGTTGCTCAACAATCTTCTCATCGACACTTTGATAATTCGGACAGTACTTCTCGAGTTAGCTAATTAATTACAATTACCTAATTAAATATCAGTAACCAAAAAATGACTGGCGGCTACTCCACTGTACTGGAAACAATACGCACTAGGTTTGTTTCGCGTAACGCCGTTCTTCTTTCTTTAAATCGTGCTGCGTGATAGCTGGGACACCCTGTATATGTAAAGAAAGTCGAGCCCTAGTCAGGCAACTTAGCATTCAGCCTCGAGCTCATCTTATACGCTGTCTAAGGAACCAACTAAATAAATTGAATAAAATTAAACTCGGCGATCACGTTTGTTCTCCGTCTTCACGTGACATGCATGTGCGATCTGACTCGCGCATGCACAGTTTGAGTTTGCACACTCGAAGCGAGAACCCGAGTTCAGCGGAAGAACCAGTATCCATGAGTTGCGCCAACCATTGCGCCAAAAAAGACGGAACGTTCCGCCTTTGTACAGACTACCGGGCTCTCAATCGTCAAACGGAATGATACCTTATCCAATGCCGAGAATCAACATCATTGGTGAAACTGGTGGCTGCCATTGTTTTTCGCGTATAGATCTCTGCAAGGGCTTTTGGCAGATTCACCTCAGTGAAGAGACGAAAAAGTACACCACGTCCATAACCCCACTTGACTTGTTTGAGTACAACAGCCTACCATTTGGTTGGGAAACCTCCCCTGCGTGGTTTCAGAAGATTATCACAGACATTCTGAAACCTTACTTGGGCACCTTTTGCAATGTGTACATCGACGACATCATCATCTACTCAGAAACAAAGGAGGAACACCGTAGTCATCTTTCAAAGGTTATTCACGCTCCCAGCCTTGCCCAACTTAATGTCAACTTCAAGAAAAGTGCGTTCTTTCAAGAAAAAGTATTTCTTGGCAGGGTGTTCGATGGACACACTAAAAGCACTAAGCAAGAATCGGCAGAGAGAATTTCCAAACTGGTAAAGCCTTATGAGGTGCACACCCTGCGTGTTTTTCTTGGCCTAGCAGGACTCTTCAGGGCGTTTATCAAAGACTATGCACTGAGAACAAAGTTTCTGACACGTTTACCCAGAAGGACATGCCTTTTCAATGGGAGGACGAGTGCGAGGGTGCCTATTCTGAGCTAGTAAAACTAATATCGTCGGACCCCACCTTGCGAATACCGAATGTTTATCGGCCTCTCGTGCTGAACACAGACGCGTCACACTATGCGACCGGTGCAGTCCTATACCAGAAATCCTATACCAGCGACAAAAAAAAAAAAAATAGCGTAGCTTGCACTAGAGGCGCAAGGCTAAAGAAACAGCGGAGCTGATCGGCACCTAGCTGGTCCTGGCTTTGCGGGGTATGCTTTTCCGGAATTCCTTGATTATTGATCTATCATCAATTACCTATTGGCTATCGATTGGCTATCGCAAGGTGAAGCAAGCCGCAGCTGTGCGCACTGACGTCATCGTTAGGCCAGTTTTTGCGAACGCTACGCGGCGACGAAAAGCTTATACTGCTCCGCTGTAAAAAAAAAAAAAAAAAAAAAAAAAAAAAAAAAAAAAAAAAAAAAAAAACAGCATTACGGTGGAGGTGTGTTGGAATCAATGGCGATCATTTATATCTTTCAGGAACTGCACCCCTCCTCCATCCATGGACGACGACCCACATTGCTTTTTAATGAGCTTCAGTGGAACCTTCCCAAATTGCTGCCCCGGATATGCGTGCTACTAGGACCTCTCGCGACAGAAGATGCAATGTGCCGTATATCACAGAAGACCTGCTTAGACAAAGGTCCTTTCTTTACAAAAAAAAGAAGCAATAAAGATCTGTCTTCATTTGAAACAAAAATTTTTACAATTAAGAAGAATGTAACAAGCCCGCACATAATACACAGAGCACTCTTCATGTCCCCATTTCTATTTTCTCATTCCCTTTCTTCCCGCTGCCCCTTTACTGCGGCTTCTGTCTCGTCTTTTTCTGGCCGTAATACGCTCCACTCACCCTAGCATTTTTCGGACCTTCTGGTTAGGTATTTAAAAATGTTTCTAAATAGAGACTGATTCGGTAGTGCCATGGGCCTACGTAAAAGAGTACTGGTTTGCCGTTTTGGCAACAGATATGAGCCTCTGTGATGTGAGCACGAGTTTGACAATCGTTTTCTCACTAGCACCAAGTGGCCAGCCTCTTGTCGGTATCGCTGGGTTCTGATTGTGCCGAAGTTCCTTTTCATCCTTTAACGGTACTTCGTATTCCTTCGGTTGTACCCTCTTCTGCCAAGTGCACAATTCCTTCAACTCCTAAAGAAATGTCGGCTCGTAAATAGGTTGTTTTAGCAAGTTGCAACAAAGCAGCGTGTATTCCTGAGCTCCTGTATAGGACCAGTTATGAGTTACCGCCTCTTCAAGGCCGTATTACAGTCCGCTTGAAAAGTATGGATACATACTTATGTAATGTTTGGTGTCACGAATGACTTGTTCAGCTAGCGCATTAGCTGCTCAGGGATATGGTATTTGGAGCGTGAGCGTAACTTAACGTCGCTCTGCCCATTCTTTAAGTTGATGGCTCCCAAAGGCAAGTTGGTTTCCCTACACTTTGGTCGGCAGTGTGGGAGAAAACTCGCACTCACTCACAACAGTTTTTTCCAGGCCTCGCCCTCACTCACGTTCACGCTCACTTCCACTCATACAAGCGCTCACTCACGTTCACACTCACCTCCACTCATACTCACAGCACTCACTCACGTTCACACTCACCTCCACCCACACACTGGCACTCACTCACACTTACACTCACCTCCACTCACACTCACTCGCACTCACTTCCACTCACACTCACGGGCACTCACTCACACTCTCTTCCCTTCACACTCACTGGCACTTACTGGCACTCGCACTCACTTCCACTCACACTCACTGGCATTCACTCCCACTCACACTCACTTGCAATCACACTCACTGGCACTCGAACTCACCTCCACTCGCTCACTGGGACTCACTCACACTCACTCGCACTCACCTGCACTCACACTCACTGGCACTCACCGCACTCGCACTCACCTGTGCTCACACTCAATAGCACTCACTCGCACTGGCACTCACACTCACTGGCACTCACACTTATTGGCACTCACACTCACTTGTACTCACACTCACTGGCACTCATACTCACTGGCACTTGCACTCACCTGCGCTAACATTCACTAGCACTCGCACTCACATGCGCTAACATTCACTAGCACTCACTCGCACTCACCTGAACTCAAACTCACTGACACTCGCACTCGCACTTACCTGCAATCACACTCACTGGCAATCACTCGCACTCACTCGCACTCGCACTCACCTGTGCTCACACTCACCGGCACTCACCGTACTCGCACTCACCTGTGCTCACACTCACTAGCACTCACTCGTACTCGCACTCACCTGCACTCAGGGGCGCATCCAGGTTTTTTCTGAGGGGGGGGGAGGTCAGCTTCTGTCAATCATGATGATGATGATAGTAGCCTTTCTTATTTACCGAAATTCACCGTTTCTGCTCACGATAAACCCGCGTTTTGTACGTCTACAGCAACACCTGTATAGCCCACCGTGGGGGCTCAGTCAACTCAGGCGTTGCGCTGCTGAGCACGAGATCGCGGGATCGAATTCCGGCCGCGGCGGCCGCATTTCGATGGAGGCGAAATGCAAAAACGCCCGTGTGCTTGCGTTGTAGTGCACGTTAAAGAACCCCAGGTGGTCAAAATTATTCCGGAGCCTTCCACTACAGCGTGCCTCATAATCAGAACTGGTTTTGGCACGTAAAACCCCAGAAAGAGGACGAAGACCTGTAGCGAAGCCAGATATCGGTTTCTCCGAGCTTATATGAAAAGGACGTTACCCAATACAGCCATGTGCTTGGCGGCTGTGTCTGATAATACAGGGTGTTCAAAGCTAAGCTTTATGCTTTCCTTAAAATTAGGCACGGGGAGGCACGCGAAAACCACTTTTGCAAATAAGTTATGTAGCCAGGGGGGCACAAAGTGAGATGATAATAATCACTGTGAGCAGCCCCATTAACTAAAATTGAACAATTATTTTTTGTCGACTGCAATAAGTGGGTATGTTTGTACTGAAAACTTAGAGGCAGTCGCGTTTCTTACTGCAGTCAATAAAAAGTTAATTATTCAATTTTAGTCAATTCGGCTGCTGACAGCGATAATTATCATCTCACTTTGTGTCCCCCTGGCCACATAACTTATTTGCGCAGGTGGTCTTCACGTGCCTCCCAGTGCCTAATTTTAATAAAACCATATATAATGCTTAATTTTGAACACCCGGTATATATCTAGCCTGTATTGTTTCTTAAAATAAAATTTGGGATGATATGTTGCAGGTTCGTTATACATGCGTAAGCACGGGTCCGTCTTTGGAGTTCTGTTGGGACACCTTGTTTTCCTTAAGGAGATTCTTGGTGTTCGGCTGAGACACCTTCGTTTGCTTTGGAGCTCCAACGCGGCAACCACTACGCTGGTTGTTTACGATATGCGAATCACCGCGTATGAAGAGTCACGACGCCACCTACAAGAAGAACGATGTGGTGTAGTAGCCGAGAGCACGAGCCAGCGTCTTTATGTTTTGTTTCCCACGCGACGCCATCCTTTTACACAAGGCGCTCATCTGCTCCCGTTTCTCTAACCACGCGACGCCATCGTTGGCCCGCGCGCTGGCGTTGGCCCCGGACGTCACGCTCCCCCACTTCGCAGCCGCTGCTCGAGACTTCGCCCCACTCCGCGAGAACGCCCATTCAGATAAACGGATCCAGAAGCTTTGACCCTACTATGCTTTATGTATGGCAATAAAACTGCGAAGTTACAATGAAAAACTTGTTGCGTACGAACGGTACTGTGCTCGTACTGGATATTGTCAACGTGTAACTGTGATCACAATGAGTGCTACAGTTACAAAAAAGTTGCCCATGCGTAGTTCTTAGTTTAGCTGTTAGTTGTTATTATTTATACAAGGTTTGTCCGAAAAGTAATGTCAGTGAGTCGATTAAAAAGAAATTATTGATGAGATCGGCACAACACAATAAAATGTTTCAAAATAGGCTCCTCGTGCGTCGTTACATTGCTTCTAGCGAGATTTCCAACCATTGAAGGCGTCACGGTAGGCCTCCTTAGGAATGTCCTTTAGAGCGTTCATGCCAGCCTCTTCGACTTTGCCAACTGTCACGAAATGAGGTCCTTTAATGTGAATTTTCAAGCGCAGAAAGAAGAAGAAGCCTGGGAGAGCCACGTCAGGACTGTAGGGCGGCTGGGGAACCGTTGGCATCTTTCAATAAGCCAGAAAGTGGGTCACGAGGAAGGCGGTGCAGGCTGCAAGGTGTGTTGAAGTTTCCAATCGCCCCCGATATAAGGCCGGGTGCGATGAATCCTTCGTTTGAGTCGCTTGAGCACTTTCGCGTAGAATTTGGCGTTCACGGTTGTGCCATGGGGTACAAACTTACGGTGGACAAGGCCACTAATGTGAAAGAACACAATCAGCATGGTCTTGACCTTTGACTTGCTAATTCTGGACTTCTTGCTGTGCCACTTGGCACTTTGCCTTTTTGTTTCGGGGTCGTATTCAAACACCCAAGTCTTGTCACCTGTGATGGCATTGTCCAAAACGTGGGGGTCACTTTCGCACAAGTCCCAAACCTCCTGGCACGTTTCAACTCGGCTCGATTGTTGGTCGTCCATTAGCATTTTGCGCAAGATCTTCGCGCACCCTTTTCGCATCTGATAATTATTCGTCAAAATCTCGTGAACGGTATTTCTTGGAATGTTTAATGTCTGTGCCACTAAACGGACACTCAATTGAGGGTCTGAGTAAAAAATATCTCTCGCGCGCGTCACATTTTCGTCGGTGCACTGGTCGTTGATGGTGATTCAGCGCGGGATTCATCGCTGACCTCTTCACAACCTTCTAAAAAGACCTTGTGCCTCCGGTAAACTTGACGTTCTGACAAACAATTATCACCAAAAGCTGTCTTTATCAGAAGAAAAGTTTCCACTGCAGACTTGCCGAGTTTCACACAAAACTCCCTGGAAATCCTTCATTCCAACGAGCGCTGCATTACGGCTTGCACGGTAAATGAAAATGAGTTGACGAAAAACCTTTTCCTTATTTCCTTACTCTCCAGATGGTCGCAGACGACTGAGCGACAGCGCGTGCGTAAGCTAACTTCCCCCTCCACCAGTCCCAACTGGTCTTAGTGCGCTGTGACGTATAGTCGCTTCACAATATAATAACTCACATTACTTTTCGGACAAACCCTGTATATGAACACTTCAGAAAGTGATCTCTTTCATTAAGCAGGTTGGTCGCGGAACCGATGGCAGCTAATGAGGCAACCGATGACACCCCAAGGGGCAATTAAGTTGATCAGGCGCGAAGGCGCCCGCACGGCCATCGGCATGCTTGGCAAAAGGGACGTCCCCTCGTTCATTCGACGCAACTGACGGGACGACTAAGGCACCGCCGGCGCCAGGAGGTCCAAGGTGTTCATGAGAAAAATTAATTACGGCAACTTCGCGACACCACACCCTGACGGAATACAACTAAGCTTGTGAGGGAGCTAGCTTTACTTCTACATGGCTGATATCACTGGTACTCGCGATAAATACTTCTGAAGAATGCTTGTGGTCATACTTCTTTTTGCGACAGGGCCATCCCCCTGTCAGCGAGGGGGCGATGCAGAAATCTGAGGGGGGGGGGGGGGGGTCAGGACATCCGGACATCCCCCCTGGATCCGCGCCTGCCTGCACACACTCACTGACACTCACACTCACTGGCACTCGCACTCACTTACACTCACACTCACTGGCACTCACACACACAGGCACTCGCACTCACCTGCGCTCACATTCACTAGCACTCACTCACACTCACCAGCACTCACACTCACTGATTCACTCGAACTCGCACTCACGTGCATTCACACTCACCGGCACTCCCATTCACTGGAACTCACACTCACTGGCACTCACCGTACTCTCACTCACTAGCACTCACTCGCACTCACACTCACCTGCATTCACACTCACCTCCATTCACACTCACTGGCACTCACACTCACAGGCACTCGCACTCACCTGGGCTCACATTCACTAGCACTCACTCGCACTCACCTGCAATCACCCTCACTGGCACTCACTCGCACTCGCACTCAGCTCCACTCACACTAACTGGCACTCACACACACAGGCACTCGCACTCACCTGCGCTCACATTCACTAGCACTCACTCACACTCACCAGCACTCACTGATTCACTCGAACTCGCACTCACCTGCATTCACACTCACCGGCACTCACATTCACTGGCACTCACACTCACTGGCACTCACTCGCACTCACACTCACCTGCATTCACACTCACCTCCACTCACACTCACTGGCACTCACACTCACAGGCACTCGCACTCACCTGCGCTCACATTCACTAGCACTCACTCGCACTCACCTGCAATCACCCTCACTGGCACTCACTCGCACTCGCACTCAGCTCCACTAACACTAACTGGCACTCACTCGCACGCGCACTCACACTCACCGGCACTCACACTCACTGGTACTCACGGCATTCACCTGCGCTCACACTCACCTGTGCTCACGTTAACGTGAGCACAGGTGAGTGTGAGCGTTATATAATCTTGTGAGTGTGAGTGTTATATCTGCGGTGAGTGTTAATCTTGCGGTGAGTGTGAGCGTTATATAATCATGTTATATAATTTTGAATACCTTAAGAATTTCACTTTTGTTTCTTTCGTGCAGTGAGTGCTTTAGTGGGTGCTCTTCATGTTGGCTTAAAATTCGATATGCATGTCGAAAAGTTTACATCATTTTCATGACTGTAACTTGCCCATTCTTGAAACACGGTACGCTTGTTGGCCCTTTAGGAATTTTACGCCCTGCCAAACTTAAAGGCAACGTCTCTAATGAAGCCAAATGGAGCTTCCTTGAGGTTTGTGGGCTGTTAAAAAACATATTGTCTTTATGCTGCCTAAAAGAGACATATTGTTAACTAATGCAATTGTTGAAACTTTTGTTTTAATGTTTGCACAGCGCTCGCATCTGTTTCAACGGCGCATCGACTCCACAGTTCAGGTGGTAACGTCGGAGCTCGGATACTACAGCTAGTACACGTTACACTGTTTGTGACGACATAGAGCTGCCATCTCGGAGAAATAATATTAACTAAAGCAGCTGCTTTTGTAAAGAAAGATCCCGCAAGCTGACGCTTGTATAACAGCGGCTTAAGGTAAAGGTTTAGAAATAGGAGTGGAGTTCGAGGAATGACTGATCGATTTTTAGCGTTTACAGTATAGCAAGCTTCATAGGGGCTACGAAAGAAGTTCCAAAAGCTGTGCCCAGATTAACTTTCACCATGTATTTTTTAACATGCATCGAATGCTGGGTACATGTAAGTTGTCGTACTTCGCGGTCCCGCTGAAGTGCAGTCGCAATTGCTTAGAATCCAACGTGCGATCTCGTACTCATTCTTCTGTCAAAAATAGGGACATGTACGAAATATGCTTCGCAGAAATGGGCAGTATGGTTATAAAGGATGAAGCAAAAAAAAAACATTAACCCAAGAAAAGCTTAAGGAGAACTTTTGTTTTCATGTCATGCGGGAGTACTGAGGCAAACGAACATGAAATGCACAAAAAAATGGATGTTGGCTTCGGTGGGAGCCAAAGCCACAACCATCGCATTACGTGCGCCATGTCCTACCTTTTCCCTACGGTGACAGCTTTCCCCACGTCCACATTCTTGGGTATTTATAGTGTCACGTTGTAGTTACGGAGAAGAACACAGTAGCAAAATTGTCAATCACGAAGCTAACGTTTTATTGGGCGAAACTGTACCTACAAAAGCAAGTGTCACTCGAACCACAGCGATTGCGGCGAGCAGTCGGCGATCGTTTAAATCTGATCTGCAGGTCGCGCGCCTCGGCTTTTACACGTACTACATGACTCCTCAGAGGTTTCGCTGATGCGCGCGTGCCTTCCAGAAAGAGCTACACAATTCGCGTCGCGCATACATTCAGATTACACAACGTTCGGTGGCAATAGACTACGCATAGAACCACAGATAACATTCGCGTAACTTCCTATACACGCAGGCGCGTCCTGTGCCGAGCGATAACGGTTAATATTTGTTAGCCGATGAAAAGCCGCCAACGGAAAGAGGTAAACAAGCACAGATGTAAATGGCACCCCCCAAAAAAGGAGTGTTGCGTTGCTTTCGATTTGAATGCTAAATACTTAGCTTATCAGTAAACTTTAAGAACTTACGCGTATATCCAGGAGGCGGGCGGTGCACAAGCGAAATCCAAGGTTTCATGCACATTCATGGGATTCGTTAACAATCTTGAGCTCGGCGATTACACTATAAGGCAAATCAGAACGAGAATAAATAGCAATTCCAGCATCACGTTTCTTGGTTGGATAAACAGAGATGCAGTCATATCTAGAAATAGAAACACATTCATCCTCTGACGTAAACCACCTTTCGCTAAAGCAGAGTAGGTCAACCTATGTTTCAGTTCTGACAGATACAAACCTACTTCGTCAAACTTATTTCTTAGACTCCATACACTAAAATGAAAAAAATGGAAAGTGGACATTGGCTCTTCGATGCTGCGACATCACGGGAAATTTTGAATTCCAGGGTCGGCCATCGTGGTTTAGTAAGCACAACGCTGGTATTACTATAGCGTATGCTGCTATAACTTCAAATCCGCAAGATCGACCAGATCCCCCTCACGGCGTATGACAACAGCATGGTCACTGCTCGTTCTTCGCAACAAAATTCTACCGTTCAGGTGCCAGACATATGCGTATCCTGAAGGCTGGGCCCATTCCTTTTGCCTTTGATAAAATAGCGCGAGATAGCTGTGTCATCTTTTCAAAGAAAAACACGTGCCCATGGTCATTCAGTTGCTTCTTATTTGCAAGCAAGGAATCACGAAGTTACTGGCAAACAAAACGAATATTGCTGCCCCGTGTACTGCCAGGTTTAACCGGAAGTCTGTTCACAGCCGTAACTCCACCTTTGTGCATGAGTGAAAGCTTAATTTGTCTAGTTATTTAGTTTACCTTCATCATTAGGTCTTCGTTCTGGCATTTCGAAATACCATGCATTTAAATATTTAACCTACGGCTGGGGCATTCAAGGTTGCTCAGATGCAGTTTGATTTGAGCCAATTGACGCTCAAGTTCGCAAACTCTCATAGTGTCGGGGTAACGTTTCCTGGGCCTGCTGCCTCGTCTGAAATTTATAGAGTTTATCAGAAGGATGTCGCACAGGCAATTACAGCTTCAGCAGTTTTTTTCTGACAGAACAAAAAGGGCATCTAGCTTGGTTTCAATTGCCAGAATTCGAACCCCCTTGTCTTTCTGCGGTGTTTGCCGCTCAGTATCACCATCCGCCCCCTGCTCCACCCCCTGACATGACTCCCATTTCCATGACTTAAACATATTGTGCTTTGCAAGAATAGCTTCTCCCGTTATACCTGAACACGAGCCAAAGTGAAATTTGAATTTTAACTAGCAACAAGTCTTGTACAGAGGTCAACACTCATGTCTAGAACGGCGGAACGTCGCGCTCGGGACTGCACGAGTGACATAGGCAGTTTGAAATAGGCCACATCTGAGCATACGCAGCACCAATTATGCGCCGGCGTTGCGTTTTTATCCTTGTTTATCGCTGCGGCTGCAACAACTGCTTTGACCGTCAAAAGCGCTGTCAACGGTGTAGCGCAAAAACAAAAATAAAGCAAGCTATGCTGCAAAGTAAGCTAGCAGCAAGCTATGCTGCAAGCTTATTCTTATTGACAATGTACGTTCACGAAACGCACAAAGAAATGCCGCTGGTTGCCACTCATGTAAGTTGTGCTTACATTTGACAGCGTTTTTGAGGTACCAACATGTGTTTATTTCAATAAATCTCCTAGGTTCAGGATATCTAGGCTGCATTTTTTGGTATGTGCGATCGAAATCTACAATTATTCGCAAATACCGTTGGCGGGTTGACGACCAATAAACGATGAAAGTAGGTTTGTAAAATTCACTCCTAACAGATGGCAATAAACACAATGCGTTATGCCAAATCGACGGCGCGATGCGCGAGATATATGGGCGACGCATTGGCCGCATGACGATACCGCGAACTGGGAATGAGCCTGCTGTGTAAGGGTGCCGAGCCGGGCGATTGCACGCGTTTTCTTTAGTGTTTTTTTGTTTTGTTTTGTCGGCGCTACACCGTTGACAGGGCTTTTGACGGTCAAAGCAGTTGTTGCAGCCGCGGCGAGGAACAAGGAGAGAAAATGCGAGGCAGGCGCGTCATTCGCACCGCGTATGCTCAGATGTGGCCTACTTCAAAGTTTAGATGTCGCTCGTGCAGTCCCGAGCGCGAGTCTCCGTTGTTCTAGACATGAGTGTTGACCTCTGTACAAGCCATAGCCAGGGACCGCAGATTGGGACACGCAACACAGCAACATTTAATCAAGCACTAATAACATTCGCAAATATCAAGCAGCGTTGGCAGCCGCGGTAAGCACATCAAAAGATACTAAGACACGCCACCAACCTGTATATACAGAAGGAAAGATGAAGATTTCCTGTCCGTCTGCCGCCGCCGCTGTTGCCAAGTGACGTTGCATGCTTCCTAGTCATCTACAGTCACGTTGGTGTCGCTGTTGGTGTTGATGTCGCACGCGATTGCCGGTTCGTGTAAACCACGCAACAAATATGGCCAAGTATGTGGAACGAAAGTTCCACATACTTGGAATAGTCTGGATAAATGGAATAGTCTGGCACGGCAACAGGTCCGGTCAACGTTGGCTGTAAATACAGAGGGCGCGGTTCAGATTTCCTGTCCGTCTGTCACCTCTGCTGAAGATGGCGGGAGCAGACTGGCTTCTTCCGTAAACTAGATTTAAGGGTGGGATCTTGCACTGACGTGTTGTATGCGAAGTTTACGTGCGGAAAGACCGCATGCCACGCCTTGCGCACGACGTTGACGTACGTACATCGTTAACATGTCGGTGAGCGTCTTTTAGCAAGAAAGTGTTTTATGCCGGGTATCACGACTCATTTCCGACAACGGATGTAACGGATGTGAAGGATGGATGGATTCTATGAGCGTTCGTGTTCAAACGGGGTGGTGGGTTGCGCCACCAAGCTCTTGATATTCACCTCCGGTGCCGCCATCTAGGAGCGGTGAAGCGAAGTACTGCACCGGGACATTAACGCGCGTCGACAGGGAGCCCGTCGGTAGTCACAAAAAAAAGAAAAAAAATGTGGCAGCTTGCACTAGTGGTGCAAGGCTGGAGTGAACAGTGGAGCTGGTGATCAACCTAGGTTCTTCCCGGTTTTACTAGGCTTGGCTAAGTTTTGCTGTTACACAACGGCTTGGCGTTGCTGTTCCGCAACGACCTGTTCCGCAACGGCTTTCGACAGAATTTTACAAACGTCGTGCGTAAGGAAAGGGCAGAAGCTCTGCTCGAAACCCGTATGCAGCTGCCCAACGAGAACGTTGCAATCTACAAGAAAAAAAAATGGCTCATTTGTTGCGCCAAGCCGACCTGAATATTTCAGAGGAGAAGAAAGTTCGTTTCCTCATGCGGGCAATAAAGCAAGACCTGTACGCCGGAATAATGGGGAACCCACCACAGACCATCGCAGAATTTTCATCGGAAGCCACTGCCATCGAAAAGACCCTGGAAATGCACAACCGACAGACAGTACAACCGTCAAGCGCTTTCACCGAAAAGCGTAATCCAAGCATTAGGATCCGACGAGCTCCGAGAGACCAACAGAGCCGTTGTATACGAAGTGCTGCGCAGGATCAGAGTTCACCTCAGGAATCAGAGTTCCTGAGGTGCAGCCGGAGACATTGAGACCCCAGGCTAAACAATGACCTACGCTGCAGTCGCCCGCCGTCGAAGTAGCCCTCTGCGCACGCGTCAGGGTCCAGTGCCGCAATTCCGTCGTCCGTCGCCGCCGCCTGCTCGCTCGTCCGTCGCCCAGCGCAACTACCCAAGGGAGACAAACATATGGCGCGCTCCCGATCACCGCGCGCTCTGCTATCACTGCGGAGAAGCCAGTCACGTCTACCGCCGGTACGAAGTGCCGCGACTTGGGACTGCGAGGTTTGCAATGAACGCGCCGCGCCCACAGCAAGGAGAACGGCCTCGTGATATTGCCGACTACTTCTACCGCCACTCAGTGGTTCCCGTGAAGACCATCCCGTTCACCGTCACCAGGGCGCTGCCTGTCGCCGCCGCGCCGACCATACACTGGGCCAGTCCGGTGTCGGTCCATCAGCTCAGATCCGGAAAACTAAAAGCAGCAACCGATGGAGGTGTGGTTGGTGTTCGTTGAAATGACGAAGATCCTCCACCACCGACGAAGACGCAGAAGACACTACCTCGACGATATAACGACACGCCGCCATCCCGACGAAGCCTGGGAGTAAAGAATGCACCGACCAAAGACCTGATGACGCGACGTCCCAGCCACATGCAAAAGCGACCAAGCCGTGATCCGATGCCCAGACCTAACTGCAACGCAAGACAAAGAGCCACCGACCTCGACGTGTTGCTCGACGGCCACGCACGCACCATGTTAGTAGACACAGGAGCCGACATACCCGGTCATGAGTTGACCTTTCGCAGCCCAATTGAAGAAAGACTGCGTGGGAAGGCCCCCAAATTCGGAGAGCTGGAGGACACCTAATAACGCCGACTGGAATCTGCACGGCAAGAATTACCATTCATAACCGGACCTACCCTGCCACCTTCGTTACCCTGCAAAAGTGTTCCCGAGACGTCATTCTCAGCATGGACTTCCTGAACCAACTAACAAACTTTCATCGACTTGAAGTCCAACTCGATAACGCTATCCGAAGTTTAAGCAATACCGCCGGAGAGCACGCGTAGTGACCATGCCTTGAGTGTGCTCGAACATCAAGTTAGCATGCCGCCTCACTCCAGCATTATCATTTCGGTCGGCACCGAAACACCCGCCACCGTAGAAGGCGTCATAGAGGGCTATCAACGTCTACTGCTCGACCGTGAAATTTTCGTCGCTAGAGGGATCACTCGACTGCGCGGAGGACAAACGGAAGTGATGCTGCCAAAATTCAGCCAGGAGTTCAAACACATCAACAAGGGCACAACCATCGCATACATCGAGGAAATTGTGGAAACCAACAATTCGTTTCTCCTCCCGGATTCTGCCGCGCCTACCTCGCAGAATTTTACTATCTCCTCCGATAATACAAATTAGTTCGGTAACACTCTGCCTTGCTGGCGCGTTACAACATACTCAGTAATCAAAACTAGCAATGGGCCATGGCGCGGGCCCTTATATGTGGGCACTAGGTACCCCTTAGTTAGCTCATAACTGCGCAAACCCATATTAACATGACATTGGTGTAAATTGAGGTATATTGTCACAGTCTGTATCTTTGGAAGAAGAGGACGTGGATCGTGGCATTGGAGACGACGTAGAAAATTTTGGCTTTCGCTCTTCTACGAATGTTTGACTC
>NC_051158.1:2264047-2293040 GCF_013339745.2 Dermacentor silvarum
GTGGGACTCCCTCTCTGTTGTCTGGGTTGTTCCAGAGGTCTGTGCGAAGTTTACCTCTGGACTTGAAAGGTTGGTGCAGCCGATGGCTGCTTGCTGGGGGCCGAGAAAGGCGCGCATCAGCAAAGCTGTATTGCGTGCCCACCGTAACTAGACGCCGCCCGGCCCCCCGGCGCGCTGCGTCAACGCAGGATCTTCCGGAGAGAAGCGAGAGCTTCTTCCGGGCTTCAGGGAATGTGATGTTTTCCGTTACTTTGATTTGAATGATCTTTTTCTCGTTCTGGAACATTTCACAAGTTCGCGAGTACGCAGCGTGCGGCCCATGACAGTTGGGGCATTCTGTTTGGGTGGCACTGCAGCTTTCAGTAGGATGCTCGTGAGCACCACACTTTGCACAGGTGAGTTTTCCGCGACATGTGTTTGATCCGTGTCCGTACTTTTGGCACTTAAAACATCTTCTCGGGTTTGGAACATAGGGGCGTACTTTGCAGTCAATGAATTCTGCTTTCACAGCATCTGGTAGACTGGAACGACTAAAGGTGAAGACGATATGGGGTGTCACTACATCTTCGCCGTTTCGCCTTATGGTGATGCGGCGTAGGGCAATGACACCTTGATCTCTGAAGCCATCAAGGAGGTCTGAGTCTGTTTCACGGATCAGATCACGTTCTGATATTACGCCTTGAACTGTGTTCAGACTGCGGTGGGGAGTAATGGACACCTGTAAATGAGCAAACTGCTTTTGCTTGAGTAGGATGTCAGAATGATCTTTCTGTGACACTTCAACAAGAAGATCGCCGGATGACAGTTTCTTTGCTTCATAGTTTCTTCCTATCATTTTCTGAAGGGTCCTAGCGATAACAAAACAGACATTGCAGCGACTGAGTCGTTGTCTACAAGAGAGTGAATAATCAGGAAACGGGGAAAGTGATCGCAATCAGTTCGAGTTCTGTCAAAGCTTTCTTCGGTGTGGCCCCTTTTCAGGGACCGATCGGGTTTTTTAGAAGAAGAAATACTCATGCGATATGGGCATGCTGACGGTTCCTAGAATGTCACCTGTGTTTCACCGTCTTATTCACAGGAAGGTCCCGGGGCTCGCCGCCTGGTAAACAGACGAAGAGCCCGTCGGCCGGAGCTTGACCATGGCCCCGACCGCCACCGTTCATGGTTTCTACCCTTCACCTCAAAACCTTTCGCCACGGTGCGGATGACAGCTTCGGTATGGGGGCTAAGGGTCCGTGGTGGCGCCAAGCACCATCACCTTGATACTCAAGGTGCCCTTGCGGGGGAGCCTTCTTCTAGCCCTTGGGCATCCCCTGTAGTGCTTGTGAAAAAGAAGGACAATAGATCGCGGTTTTGCGTCGATTATCGCCATCTCAATCGGGTAATTAACGAAGAAGGATGTGTATCCTCTTCCGCGAATTGATGATGCGCTCGACTGCCTCCATGGTGCCAAATATTTCTCGTCGCTAGACCTCCGCTCGGGATACTGGCAAATTGCCGTCGATGAGCGCGACCGCGAGAAGACCGCATTCATCACACCCGACGGCCTCTACCAATTTAAGGTTATGCCTTTTGGGTTGTGTAATGCTCCTGCAACCTTTGAACGCATGATGGACACTCTTCTACGTGGTCTGAAATGGTCAACCTGTCTTTGTCATCTGGATGACGTAATCGTTTTCTCGCCCAGCTTTGACAGCCACCTCCCTCGTCTGTCGGCCACTCTCGACATATTTCGGCGTTCTGGCCTCCAGCTCAATTCATCTAAGTGTACCTTTGGGCGCCGCCAGATCAAATTACTTGGACACCTAGTCGATGCTACTGGCGTACAACCGGACCCTGACAAGGTCCGTGCCGTCCGCGACTTCCCTGTTCCACGGTCCACGCAAGAAGTACGCAGCTTTCTTGGGCTCTGCTCCTACTTTCGCCGCTTTGTTCTCAACTTCGCGGACATTGCTCGACCCCTCATGGACCTACTCAAAAAGGATGCGGCCTTTTCTTGGGGCGCGGAACAAGCGACTTCCTTTGCGTCGTTGATTTCTGCCCTCACTTCACCACCTGTGCTGGCTCTGCACAGGAACTGCACATGTTTGGCGTCGTCGAAATAAAAACTCATATATAGGGGTTAGGGAGAAATATAAAATGCTATGCGGCATCATCCTCTTAGCAATATTCATGAGGTTTTGTTTGTTGCTATGGCTGTAATGTTAGTGCTGTAAACTTTTCGCTTCTGTTGAAGACGTACTTGCGATGTCAGATTAATTTCACTGTTTCTTCGGAATTGTGGTCATGGCTTCCATAAAAACGTATGCACTGTTTGTAGAAGTGACTAACGATTGTTAGAATAGTTTTGGAATGTGGCTCTGACGGTCGAATAATATACATCGATGGTCGTACCTTACAAGTGGAAGCCCATTGTACCAGACGACCTTCAAGTTGAAAAGAGCCAACCAATTTGCCACTATCCACACCAGCGGGTATTTCGATTAGAGGGTATGAGATTTTCCAATGATGAACGAGATTGTATTTGAATAGCTCGTTGAATTCAGGTACTTGTATTTTCTCGCTTACGGCGCGCCAATCCCGAACAATGAACCTGGCCTAGGGGAAATCACCTAAGGAGATCAAATTGGCATTTATCTTATTTAAGCGAACGAGTCACGAAGAAATATGCGGGAGCCTTACAATGGCTGTATTCTGACGCCGGCTTGATTTGTGACGCAGATCGTTCTTATCACCATAAAGAATTCCTAGTGTAGACCCAATTGGCTTCCAGGCTGCTTATTATAATATATCTTACCGCTGATGTTCAGGTGCATACTAGAACATATCTTTTACTTTTGTTCTCTCAAGCGGAATCAATATTTTAAAGTGACATTTGACCTTTTTAAGCCGTGTGCACTCGGTACAATCCATGTACTCGCCCAGCACCTGGACTCGGAAAAAGAAGCACGAAATAAAGCATCACATAATTTATTCGGCTTACGGTGATATTTCAAGAATGCAGTGGTGATTGTTTTTCCCCCGCGAATGTCCCATACGAATGACACTAGCGACTTAATTTTTGGTATTCTGGTGAAAAGCACACCACTCTCGCCACATTGTGAGATGAAGCAGTGTAGTATACAGCTGTAGTGATCCTGCTGTAACCACGGCCGTCCCCACACGTTCGACAGCAAAATGCGGTTGATGATTTCACTTAAGATAAATTGTTGCGAAAAACATAAGGTGTACAAAGGACTACTCGAATTGCTGTGCAACTTACACGACGCGATGCTTACTTCAGGGGTCGTAAGAGCAGCCTAGATTGCGACCGATGAACCAGAGACTAAAAGCACATATTTTGCCTCTTCCCAAATTATACGCATTAGCGGCATCCTCTAGATCAGCTTTGGCGGAGACGAGTGGAAGGCCATTGTCAAAAGTCGTTTTTGAAGCCCTTTATAGAACTCAAGAAGTGGTACTATGACAGTACGGGCCTTGATAAAATCTCTGCACATCATAGAGCAAGAAATGATAGTAAGCATGCTGCTGGGTTGAAGACCTGCAGTGATCGCTAACCATTCAGTGTCACCTTCATTCTGAGCCGTTCTTTCGTTCCTGTCCCTTCATTATCAGCTGAAGGTAGCCATTTAGCGCGCAGATGAGCAGGACGAGCTCTCCGCTTTCCTATAAATAAAATTTTCTCACCGTCTCTACTGCCTGTGGCTTCGGATGTTCAAAATGAATTTGCCCTTCTCCTTCATTCATAGTCGTTTTATGGGCTAGGTATCCATTCACAGATTTATCTCCCCAATTGCCTATATTAAGCAACTACCAAACATTCCTAAATAACTTTATTTGCCTGCGTCATAAATGCAATAACAAAGAGTGGCATAGCTTCCACGTTTAATATTACTAGATAATGGGTGCCTGATACGTGCTCGTCTTCAAATGTTAAAGATTGAAGACAAGTTATCAAGCCCTTGTTTGCTGATTACATAACAGCATTGTGGAATATCATAAACTAGCATGACGGTCTCTAATGAGGTTCATGTACATATAACTGCGTTTAGAAATTGCCATCATTCATATTTACTGTCCACCGCATTTACATTTTTTGTATAGACTACCGCAAGACCTCCATTAGCTGACTATAACTGTTTTGTTTGTGTCAACAAGCACAGGGAAAAATGTATTTGTATTCTACGAAGCACTGTCCCATTTCTTTGAGTTATGTCTTCCAAGTAATTATCCTAATTAACGCCTTGGACCGTTGTCGTGGCGCTGCGCGGATGCGTATTCATGCGGCGATTTTCATATTTACTCGAGACATAGCACACTGCAAACAAATAAATCTTCTGTTTTAAAGCACTATTTTTACTTTTCTATCACAACTCGCGCCCTCAATACGGTAATTAAAAATTCGTTTAATAATCTCAACTAACAATCGATAGTTCAATACCGAAGTAAATATCCTCCTGGTGTGGTACGTCACTGCTTACAGAATACCATTCGTTGCTTAATCGCATATTCAATAATTCATTTTTAAGAGCTTGGTTCACGTTAGCTGGTACACCCTGTATATATGGAAGGTGTGGCAGAAAAGGTGAAGACGGGCACCTAATTACTCAAGGTACGACTGCTCGTCGCCGGTGTGGAGAAACAAGTGGTTCGTGTGCATATCACCTGAGTATTGGGCGACAAATTGTCTCCAATGAAATCAATCGGAGGAACAACAATGGCCGATGACAGACTTTGTGAGCACAGAGGAATTGTCGCAATAGTGACGGGGCCTGTGAGTTTCAGGAATATTTCTGTTGTCGTAACAATTAATTTGTACCTAAAAGAATGCGGAGTGCACGGCTTGGAACTCTGATGAGCTGATTAAGGCTGTGATCAATTCCAAGTCAGAAAGTGCAGTCCTAATCCCTTTCAGAACCCGCCGCGGTCGCTTAGTCGGCTAAGGCGTTGCGCTGCTGAGCACGAGATCGCGGGATCGAATCCCGGCCGCGGCGGCCGCATTTCGGTGGAGGCGAAATGATGCAAAAACGCCCGTGTGCTTGCGTTGTAGTGCACGTTAAAGAACCCCAGGAGTTCAAAATTAATCCGGAGCCCTCCACTACGGCATGCTTCATATTCGGAACTGGTTTAGGCACGTAAAACCCCGCAAAGAAGAACACCAATGAATTCTGTTGACTGAAAACTTACTTTCCCGGCATTTCTTGCATATTCGGAATCGTAAAAAGCATACGTCTGCAGAATAGATAACAATTTCAATTCTGTAGCGAGTTTTATCAAGTTTACAGAACACGGACTCCATGCGAAAACACACTACAGGAACATTACATATGAGAACATCAACTGTTTTATGCCTATAGCAGGCTTGAAAAGCACAAAATAGAGGCACTATAAAATGATGCCTGATGCCACACACTGTGAAAAACAATGAAAAGAGTACACCCACTACAAAGAACGACATACTAGCACCGAGCAGGTATACACAACTGTCTACCTTTCCAATCGTTTACTAAAACATTTCGAGCCCGTTATTCAAACTTGGAACACGATTACAATCACAACAGTTTCAAGATGTGTGCGACACATTTTAAGTACCATTACTTTTTTCAGTGATATTGCCGTTGACGCACTTTCTTGGCGTAGATTACTATGTACACAGAGTCTTAAAGAGTTAAGAAAGCTGTGGTGCGTAAATCAGATGGTGCAGGGTCGAATATAAATCGGTGTTTGGGGTGGAAGTGAGCGGGAGGATTGCATATGTCTCACTGGACCGCACGAATGACAAATTGCTGTGGTAATGACTTATTTTATTTAAACAAACGAGTTGATGACATCAGGAAGAAACACAGACATGACGTCGGCTTTTATTGAGTACGACCTCACGTGCATCGCAAAGGAGTGGAGAAATAAGCGTAACCTTGTGTACCTGCGAGATGAAATCTGCGAGGCGACCGAGATACTGCGCGGAGACATCAATGGAGCCCTCGAAGCACAATAATAGCAGCGAGCACAATCGGTGCTCGTCGAAATCTGACCTGCGGGTTAAACACGTCGGCTTTTATACCCGACTCGTTCAACATTCCAGCGTAATCTCGGGTGCCCGCGTGCCTTCCAGAAAGTACAACAAAATTCGTGTCGAGCAGACAATTTGAGTGCAAACTTCGGCAAGCATATACTCAACAAATAGAATCAACGATAACACCCGAGTGAGTTCTATATCATGCAGGCGCGCCTCGAGCTCCGTGATAACTAAAACCTATTAGTTACCAAGTGAAATACAGTCCCCGGAAAAAGCATAACTCACTCGATTGTTTAATCAAGCAATCAATCAATCAGTGGAACATTACTTTAATGAACCGCAACATATATATATATATATATATATATATACATATATACATGCATAGATTATTTGGACCGAAAGCCTAAGGTGGCTACGGGCCGGTCCAATACAATATACAACAAGGTATGCGCAGGTCAGCTAAGAGGGGAAAACACGCAAAAAAGGAAAAAGAACACATACATACATACATACATACATACATACATACATACATACATACATACATACATACATACATACATACATACATACATACATACATACATACATACATACATAACTTTAACATAGAATGAACATCAACTCCAACCATTTCTCCTAACATACAATCAAGTTCACAGGTCTTGGATAGACAAAAGTGACTTGCATGCTAGGCTGAAATTGCGTACAGTTTTTGCCTCAAAGGGGATCTGTTCCAAATTTTAGTTTCATTAATGTCTGTTAGTCTTTCGCCATAGACGTTATGACATTTGGGCAGATTAAAGCTATCGTCTGTAGCATGCCGCGCATTGCGTATGAGAACGAAAAAAAAAAACATCAACGGAAAGAAGTGAGTTTCTATTAGTTATGATATTGATTGAAACAGCAATTTCAGCAGGAACTGAAAGAATGCTTAGTGATTGAAAACTGTCAGCTATAGGTTCATCATGGCTCTCAATATTTACTTTTGGAGTCGCTCTAGAGGTTTTATATAACTAGTGTAGGCCTTCATTATGAATCCAGGCAGTAACTTATATGACCGTGAAATACTGAAAAGTAAAGTGTACGAAGTATTGCTTGTGAAAAATATTGGCGAGCTTTTACTAGAATATAGCAGCCATAGACGACCATAGACGCATACATTCTGTACTTGCTCATGTCAGTGTAAGTTCTCACCAAAAATGACGCCTAAGTATTTGAAAGGCTGGACTCGTTAAATAAAAATATTGTTTAAAGGGGCCCTGAACCACGCCTCGGGCTTGGTGAAATAACATAGTCCTCGGGTAGCATACACTGTTATTAACATCTCCGACATGTTCTGCGGTCGTACGCGGTCCCTGGAGCTTGTAAACGCACCGCGAAGTCACCTTTCTCTCAAACGCTCTCGTTTCAAAAAGACCCCATGATCCTCGCTCTTTTCTGTGTGCTTTATTACGTAATAAAGCACACTCCAATGCACGGCTGCTATTGGTAGCTGCGGTCGGCTACACCGCGGCCGCCGCGAGGGGCCGCCATGAGTCCACTGGCTAAGCGCACTGCGGCTCGCTGAGGACAACCGCGTTTGGCTTACGTTTAGCGCTTTGTAGGCACCAAAATCGGAAGTCCGAAATGAAACTTGAACTGCGCGCCACGGTGACGTTTTGAAGGCGGAGCATTGTGGCCCCGCCCCACTTCGCCGTAGCCTTCGCAGTGCAAGACATTGAAGGAGGAAGGGGTAGCACAACGAAGGCCGTGTTTAATTGCCAATAACTCCGCTTCTACTGAACGCATTGAAGTACTTTTTGCGGCAAAGCGATTCTGAAATAGCTTATTTTCACTTCAAGTGTCTTCTCCACGTCGATAAAAAGTGGTTCAGTTCCCCTTTAATGATGGGTTGTAAAAAAAATGTCACAGTTTCGCCCTAAGGGCGAAGCAATGAATGCGATAGCAACACAGCAATGTCATACGAAGTAAGGTGAGCGGCTTTGGTAGCAATATGAATTGTAGTAAACATGAGCTGATTAAGTAAGCAGGTGTGCTGCGGCGTCAGTAGACCGACATGAAGAGAGACTCGATGACAACGAGAAGGCGCGTGTGAAACGGTGGTGTTGATGAGAAGCGCTGCCCGTGGGCAGCGCGTGCGAAGGGACACACCTGTAGCGCTGCACTGCCGATCCGGGCAGCATTGCATGTGTAGCATGCGTTGGAAAATGTGGCCCGACTATTACTAACTGTGGTGTGAGCGCGCACAGCAAACAAGAACAGATCACACTGAATGACTGCAGACAACGACTGTCATAACGCTGGCAGCAAGCCCATACGCTGCAGCGGGCGAAGGTACGTGCGGTCTATCGCTTCAACAGAAACTGAGCGGCGAATGCACAGCGTATAAAGGTCAGAGCCGTGTGAAGATAAGAGACAGTGCGAGCGAGCGATGAGCGCGGTTGTTGGCAGAGTAGAAATGCGCCCCCCCTCCCCCGCTCCCTCCGGCGCTCGCTTCCCGCTTCCTTGCTTGCGCGTGGAAGATTGAGTGCGTTCGCTCTCCGTGACAGCGTGCGTCCCCGCACGCTTCCGCTCGGGCATACGGCGCGCGGCGAGGATTTTATCTATACGGAACCTCACGGCGACGGCGACGATGACGGCGACGGCGACGCCGACGGCAGAAATCCGGTGGAAGTGTGCATATAATTGCTGTCGCAATAAAAATATAACATATTCACGTAAGATATATTTGACACATCCAATTTCCGCTACCTTGTAAAGAAGGTTGCGGAAAGTAGACGTGTCAATGCCTCCCTCTAAAAAAGAGTGTCGTCCCGATGCTACAAAGACGAGAGCAAAAACTAAAGCACACGTAGTACAGAAAAATAACAAACAAATACCAATGTCTTAGAGTTTGCTATCGCTGGTAGGAAGGCTTGAGCCCCGCAACATGGACTACTTCAGGCAGCGAGCGGCGCCGCTTTGCTTGCGTAGTGCCGTCTCGCAGGACCTGATAGCGTTGCGAAAGTCTCTCACAAAGTCCTTGTCGGGGATCCGAAGTCGAAACACAAGCAGGGTCACCGGGCTGGTATTCCACGTAGCGTCATGGAAGATTGTGTTATCGGCTGTCTTTCTTTTCTTGGTTTTTGATGCGCGGGCGAGCGAGTTGTTTGGCTTCTTCGGCGCGCTGCAGATGGGCGTTGACGTCGAGGTTCTCTTCGCCGGTGACAAGCGGCAGCATGACGTCGAGAGTCGTCGTCGGCTTCTTTCCGCAAACCAGCCTAAACGGCGCGATCTGCCTCGTCTCTTGCACTGCCGCGTTGTAAGCGATGGTTACGTAGGAAAGGACGTAGGAAAGGAAGTTATGTGCATATCATGTAGGAAACATGTCGCCTATACAATGGAGAACGGAGCATGCGATCGCTGGCTTCTATACTGCACTTTCATTGCTGCTTTCGTATAAAGGCCATTGGGCATGATTAAAAAAAAAAAAACCCCAGCTGCGCTCAAAGATAACATTGCTTTACGTTTTTGCGAAGTGCCTTTTGGCTGTTGGCTGAGGTTGATTTATGCCCCACGTATGTGCTTACCTGCAAGAATGCAACGAAGTTTCTACTACCCCTATACAATGGCTAACGACGAGCTTAGCAATAACTACAGGTGACTGAGAGAAATATTTCTTGTATTTGACGAGCTACAGTTGTCACTGTACGACCATTTTCAATGCGTCATTGCGAGAATACTTACTGCGGTCATGACGCATTCTGTTTGAATTAAAAAGAAAACGGCAGATCTGAGCGCGCACATGATATTTGAAAATCAATCTGCGCTGAAACATGGCATTGCTTTACGTTTTTGCGACGTGCCTTTTGGCTGTTGGCTGAGGTTGATTTATGCCCCACGTATGTGCTTAACTGCGAGAATTATACTAAGTTTCTACTACCCCTATACAATGGCTAACGATGAGCTTAGCAATAACTACAGGCGGCGGAGAGAAATATTTCTTGTATTTGACGAGCTACAATTGTCACTGTACGACCATTTTCAATGCGTCATTGCGAGAATACTTACTGCGGTCATGACGCATTCTGTTTGAATTAAAAAGAAAACGGCAGATCTGAGCGCGCACATGATATTTGAAAATCAATCTGCGCTGAAACATGGCATTGCTTTACGTTTTTGCGACGTGCCTTTTGGCTGTTGGCTGAGGTTGATTTATGCCCCACGTATGTGCTTAACTGCGAGAATTATACTAAGTTTCTACTACCCCTATACAATGGCTAACGATGAGCTTAGCAATAACTACAGGCGGCGGAGAGAAATATTTCTTGTATTTGACGAGCTACAATTGTCACTGTACGACCATTTTCAATGCGTCATTGCGAGAATGCTTACTGCGGTAATGACGCATTTTATTTGAATTAAAAAGATAACGGCAGAGATAAGCGCGCATATTATATTTTCTTGTGTTGCTGCTTGATGTACTATAATTATAATTGGCATCTGATTCGCGTCGGAATCTGATTATGATCGTAATATTTCGACAGCGCTCACGAAACACCAAACTACGGAAAACGAGACCCACAGGACACGCGCTGACTCACAACTAAGATTTACCTTAGTTGAATGCGAACACATATACCTAGGCACACGAAGCATAAAAACTAACAGTAATCGCGCAGCACCTAGAAACTCTTATGGACATGCGTTGTAACCACTCATTTCTGCACCTTCTCGCAAGGCACATATTGTCGTTGTCACTTATTGCAATCAGTGGCTTACTAATGCAACCATTCCATTTTCATGTCAATGAAACTTTAGCGGTAAATGCGGCAGAAATGCGTTAGTATTACTTCGCAGCACTTTTAAGTCTTGTGTGGTTTTTTTTTCAGTATCTTTACAGAAACGGTGACAGGAGCAAAAGGCATCGAGGCCTGACAGAGGCTCCTGCTCCGTTGAAAGTGTTTGACAACAGTGAAAGCTTTCATGTAGCACAAAAGTAAATACAACAACGTCGTTTTCAACTTATAAGCCGCGTTCACCACATCGCAAAATGTTGTGCAGAGCTCACTCGACACATGTCCTGCCGTTTCGATGAGAGAAGTGAAATTGATGGTGGTCCTGATCCGGCCACCATCACTTACCATATATTTGTCTGTGCGTGTGTGTGTACGCGCGATCCACGTAACCGGCTTCCCGCACTGCACACACGTAAACTTCTTTTCCCTATTTCACATTCCTAATGGTGACACATTAAAAGTGGCGAGCAGCCACAATAATTTATTTATTGCAGTGAGCGCCAAGGCAGTATCGCTTTGCTTCATACAGTGAATGCTGGCGTTCATTGAGTCTGAAACCTACACACCTTCCTTCTGTCCTATATGCTTTTATTGCGATAGCAATTATATGGACACTCAAAAGCAGATTTCTGCCGTCGGCGTCGCCATCGTCGTCGCCGTCGCCGTTGCCGTGAGGTTGCGTATGACGTCAATGGAGATGAAATCGTCGCCGCGCGCCGAACGCTCTATGTGCGAGTGAAAGGGCGCGAGGGGCGCGCGCTTTCACGGGGAGTGAACGCACTGCGGAGAACAAACGCGCGTTCTGCGCCGTGCTCCCTTAAGGGCTGCTGAAGTAGGCGTCTCTTTCCTCCTTTACAATCATCATATATGCAGAGCAAACGCGCCTACTTCCGACGCGCGAGAGGCCGTGGGGGAGGGGGGGAGGGGGAGGGAAGGGAGGCGACGTTTAGCTGCGGCACCAAGTGCCTATTTATATCAGAGGCTCCGGCAACAGTCACCAACGCCGCACGCATTTTGAGCGAACGCGGGCAAAACGCCGACTGCGTCGAGAACAGTTCTGCGTGTTGCCGGTGCTGCTGCATGTCCAAGTTTATACAGCTGATAAAGTAAATATCATTACTCCGTATAGCTCTCTACAAATTTGCTATCGCAATTGATGCTTCGCCTTTCAGGTGAAACTGCGACAACTTTTTTACACCCGCCGTGGT
This sequence comes from Dermacentor silvarum, assembly GCF_013339745.2. NCBI lineage: Eukaryota > Metazoa > Arthropoda > Arachnida > Ixodida > Ixodidae > Dermacentor > Dermacentor silvarum. Next base: position 2,276,056 of record NC_051158.1, read on the forward strand.
TGCTTAGTGGTTATGGTGGCCTGCAAGCACGAGTTCGCGGGATCAAATCCCGGCCACGGCGGCCGCATTTCAATGCGGGCGAAATGCGAAAACACCCGTGTACTTAGACTAAGGTGCACGTTAAGGAACCCCGGGTGGTCCAAATTTTCAGGAGTCCCCCACAACGGCGTGCTTCATAATCAAGTCGTGGTTTTCGCACGTGAAACCCCATAATTTAGTGTTTTTATTGCAAAATGTCGGAATTCCACATCTAGTAGGCATAGCCAACCTATGGTTGGTGGTGCTCGTCAAGCGGTCAGTGAAACTGCTTTTCTCTTGTCAGCCTCAGTTTTTTTGCAAGAAATTGTTATGAACAGATAGATAGATAGATTTATTGATTGATTGATTGATTGATTGAGTCGTTGATTGATTGACATATTTCGAAGGTTCGTGTTGACTATAGTAGGCGTGTCAGCACTTGGATGGGGTCAACAACATTTGTAAAAAAAAAAAACATTGCTGCCATGTACTTGAATTACCCTTGATGATAGCGAAAGACCATTCTTTTGCTACTATCGTCTTTATTTAAAAAAGGGACAATGCAGCGTCACGACGTAGCACGCATAATCAAGTCCACTATGTAGCAATTGCTCACCCGGTTTCCCTTGGTGGCTGTTGACACAAAATACGGAGAGTGGCCATGTTACTGTTTTATGCATAAAAAGCAGCGCACAGACAGGGGCGATTTGAACGTTGAAGTGCGAGCATCGAGTGTTTCAATAAATTTGTCCCCGGTGAGATTTTTCACGCGACCATAGAATGCCAGAAGCGCAAACGGAACTAGAGAATAAATTTAGCGCTCACGGAAGGGAGGCCAAACGCGCACACGCGAGCACTACAATGGAGATAGAACACGGGGACAGGGGTTGGGAGTTGTTTGAAACTCCACAGAAGGGTCTGTGTTTAAAAACGACTGAGAATACGAGTAAATAGTAAGAGTAAAAAAATGTAATACGAGTGTTGCGTGCCTCAGAAATATTTCGACAGAATTACCTGTCTGGTTGGGAAAATTGATTAGGACTTTGACAGCGACGCCATCTAAGTAAGGACATTTATTAGCCCGACGTAATATAAACCGCGTGAAGGGCATCCTACCCTCTGTGTATGTCCATGGCCTTGGAGACACGGCGAAAAGAAGAAAAGACCCCCCGCTATACGTCACCAACACCAAAACATCTCGCCCCCCCCCCCTCTTCAACGGCTTTCCCGCGGGTAAAGCGTCCCCCAGCATCGGTCAGCTCAGTCGACCAGCAACGCCGCAGCCTCCCCACCTTTTCGGCATTTTCGTGTGTCAATAACAGGTGACATGTCGAGTGTCTCCCCACCTTCCTTTCACTCCCCTCTCTCATTTCTTACGCTGTACCTTTTAAAAGCTGCACACCGTCACCTCCGAAGAATACCCCCTGAAGAAGGAGCCGAATTGGCTCCGAAACGTCAGGTTAATAAATGCCCTTACTTGGTTGGAATCCCTAAGTTCTACTCAAGACGAATGTATTTTCTGTGTTTCGAACGGGACTTGTGGCTGGTGCAACTGGGTAAAAAAAAAAAAGTGACATTTTGATGCTATAAGTGCACTTTGCTGCTGCAGCACGAAGTGCGTGCATCGCGATAAGATACATTGTAGGTACGTACCGTGCCCAGCCATCCCATGCTACAGATCTTAGGCTTGCTTACATAAAATCACATTGACGTATTTGGCATGAGGAAAAAATAACACATCATTCTGAAACTCTGTGCCGCCCCACTCGCCTGCTGAGTTCTGCCGCAGACTCCCTCAGCCGGTGCTCGGGAAGTGAGCGCACGCGCCATCTGGTGAGCTTCTACACAATATGCCTCGCGCCGAGGCCGCCGCTTCTTCCACTACCCAATATTTTCTAGTGCTCTGTACTTCAGGGGTCGTCAGAGCAGCCTAGATTGCAACCAATGAACCAGAGACTGAAAAGCGCATATTTTGCCTCTTCCCAAATTATACGCATTAGCGGCATCCTCTAGATCAGCTTTGCCGGAGATGAGCGGAAGGCCATTGTCAAAAGTCGTTTTTGAAGCCCGTTATAGAAATCAAGAAGTGGTACTATGAAAGTACGGGGCTTGATAAAATCTCTCCACATCATAGAGCAAGAAATGATAGTAAGCATGCTGCTGGGTTGAAGACCTGCAGTGATCGCTAAGCATTCAGTGTCACCTTCATTCATAGCCGTTCTTTCGTTCCTGTCCCTTCATTATCAGCTGAGGGTAGCCATTTAGCGCGCAGATGAGCAGGACGAGCTCTCGGCTTTCCTATAAATAAAATTTTTTCACCGTCTCTACTGCCTGTGGCTTCGGATGTTCAAAATGAATTTGCCCTTCTCCTTCATTCATTGTCGTTTTATGGGCTAAGTATCCATTCACCGATTTATCTCCCCAATTGCCTGTATTAAGTAACTACCAAACATTCCTAAGTAACTTTATTTGCCTGCGTCATAAATGCAATAACAAAGAGAGGCATAGCTTCCACGTTTAATATTACTAGATAATGGGTGCCTGATACGTGCTCGTCTTCAAATGTTAAAGATTGAAGACAAGTTATCAAGCCCTTGTTTTCTGATTACATAACACCATTGTGGAATATCATAAACTAGCATGACGGTCTCTAATGAGGTTAATGTACATATAGCTGCGTTTAGAAATTGCCATCCATTCATATTTACTGTCCACCGCATTTACATTTTTTGTATAGACTACCGCAAGACCTCCATTAGCTGAATATAACTGTTTTGTTTGTGTCGTCAAGCACAGCGAAAAATGTATTTGTATTCTACGAAGCACTGTCCCATTTCTTTGAGTAATGTCTTACAAGTAATTATCCTAATTAACACCTTGGACCGTTGTCGTGGCGCTGCGCGGATGCGTAATCATGCGGCGATTTTCATATTTACTCGAGGCATAGCACACTGCAAACAAATAAATGTTCTGTTTTAAAGCAGTATTTTTACTTTTATATCACAACTCGCGCCCTCAATACGGTAATTAAAAATTCGTTTAATAATCTCAGCTAACCATCGATAGTTCAATACCAAAGTAAATATGCTCCTGGTGCGGTACGTCACTGCTTACAGAATACCATTCGTTGCGTAATCGCATATTCAATAATTCATTTTTAAGAGCTTGGGTCACGTTAGCTGGGACACCCTGTATATATGGAAGGTGTGGCGGAAACGGTGAACACGGGCACCTAATTACTCAAGGTCTGACTACTCGTCGCCGGTGTGGAGAAACAAGTGGTTCGTGTGCATATCACCTGAGTATTGGGCGACAAATTGTCTCCAATGAAATCAATCGGAGGAACAACAATGGCCGATGACAGACTTTGTGAGCACAGAGGAATTGTCGCAATAGTGACGGGGCCTGTGAGTTTCAGGAATATTTCTGTTGTCGTAACAATTAAGTTGTACCTAAAAGAATGCGGAGTGCACGGCTTGAAACTCTGATGAGCTGATGAAGGCTGTGATCAATTCCAAGTCAGAAACTGCAGTCTTAATCCCTTTCAGAACCCGCCGCGGTCGCTTAGTCGGCTAAGGCGTGGCGCTGCTGAGCACGAGATCGCGGGATCGAATCCCGGCCGCGGCGGCCGCATTTCGGTGGAGGCGAAATGATGCAAAAACGCCCGTGTGCTTGCGTTCTAGTGCACGTTAAAGAGCCCCAGGTGGTCACAATTAATCCGGAGCCCTCCACTACGGCGTGCCTCATAATCAGAACTGGTTTTGGCACGTAAAACCCCAGAAAGAAGAAGAACACCAATGAATTCTGTTGACTGAGAACTTACTTTCCCGGCATTTCTTGCATATTCGGAATCGTAAAAAGCATACGTTTGCAGAATACATATCAATTTCAATTATGTAGCGAGATTTATCAAGTTTACAGAGCACGGGCTCCGTGCGAAAACACACTACAGGAACATTACGTATGAGAACATCAACTGTTTTATGCCTATAGCAGGCTTGAAAAGCACAAAATAGAGGCACTATAGAGTGATGTCTGATGCCACACACTGTGAAAAACATGTCACAGTTTCGCCCTAAGCGCGAAGCAATGAATGCGATAGCAACACAGCAATGTCATACGAAGTAAGGTGAGCGGCTTTGGTAGCAATATGAATTGTAGTAAACATGAGCTTATTAAGTAAGCAGGTGTGCTGCGGCGTAAGTAGACCGACATGAAGAGAGACTCGATGACCACGAGAAGGCGCGTGTGAAACGGTGGTGTTGATGAGAAGCGCTTCCCGTGGGCAGCGCGTGCGAAGGGACACACCTGTAGCGCTGCACTGCCGATCCGGGCAGCATTGCATGTGTAGCGTGCGTTGGAAAATGTGGCCCGACTATTACTAACTGAATGAACAAGCGTGGTGTGAGCGCGCACAAACAAACATGAATAGATCACACTGAATGACTGCAGACAACGACCGTCAAAACTCTGGCAGCAAGCGGATACGCCGCAGCGGCGAAGGTACGTGCGGTCTATCGTGTGATGATTATGTTGTGGGCGCAGGTCAGCCAGACGCACAAGAAGGCAACCAGAGACACAGAGAGACGTATTTATGACACAAACGGCACATGGGACGAATACAATAACATATAAACTATACAGATGAACTTGGTTAAGTGTCACGCTCGAGCACTCACAATCCTAATCAGGAGTCCGGCCTCGTGGCGACGGCTCAGCGGACTTGGCGCTGACGGCGGTGGGTCTACGGGCGGCGGTTGAAGCTCAGGATGGCTCCAGGACGTAGCCTGGTTCCGGAGCGTTAGCTCTGGGTCGTAGCCCGAGTTCGGCACCGTAGCGGTGGGATGAGAGCCGGGGCGAAGCCCAGCACAGCAGTGGGTGAAAGCCGGGGCGGCGCCCGGTTTGCGGAACAGGACCAGGACTCCGGGACGTAGCCCGAGCCTGGAACACGGCAGCAGTCGTGCGAGCGGGGACGAGGCCCAGCTCCGCAGGACCCGCGTCGATAGTAGAAGCCGGGGCGGCGCCCGGTTTGTGGAACAGGACCAGGGGGCTCTGGGTCGTGGCCCGAGCCCGGCAGCACGGCAGCGGTCGTGCGAGCGGGAACGAGGCCCAGCTCAGCAGGACCCGCGACGATGGTAGAAACCGGGGCGGCGCCCGGTTCGCAGTGCAGGACCGGGATGCCGGGACGTGGGCCGGCGTTCGGTCCGCTCCATCTCGCTGCACTGCCCGTTCTGTCAGCCTGGCTGCCCCGTCGTTCTAGATGGTCTCTCCCGGCACGCGCACCGACCACGCGCACCAGCGACGCTCACTCCCGCGCTTTTCGGCCCCGCACGCCGAGCACAAGCACGGAAAAGCCCGCGCATTTCAACTATCGGTTCCGCACACCGATCAGAAATATTAAGTTGTCGTCCTCCTACCACAATCGCTTCAACGGAAACTGAGCGGCGAATGCACGGCGCATAAAGGTCAGAGCCGTGTGGAGATAAGAGACGGTGCGAGCGAGCGACGAGCGCGGTTGTTGGCAGAGTGAAAGTGCGCCCCCCCCCCCCCCCCCCCTTGCTCCCTCCGGCGCTGGCTTCCCGCTTCCTTGCTTGCGCGTGGGAGATTGAGTGCGTTCGCTCTCCGTGATAGCGCGCGTCCCCGCACGCTTCCGCTCGGGCATACGGCACGCGGGGAAGATTTTATCTATAGGGAACCTCACGGCAACTGCGACGGCGACGACGACGGCGACGCCTACGGCAGAAATCCGGTTGAAGTGTCCATATAATTGCTATCGCAATAAAACAATGAAAAGAGTACACCCACTACATAGAACGACATACTAGCACCGAGCAGGTAAACACAACCGTCTACCTTTCCAATCGTTTACTGAAACATTTCGAGCCCGTTATTCAAACTTGGAACATGATTACAATCACAACAGTTTCAAGATGTGTGCGACACATTTTAAGTTCCATTACTTTCATCAGTGATATTGCCGTTGACGCACTTTCTTGGCGTACATTACTGTGTACACAGAGTCTTAAAGAGTTAAGAAAGCTGTGGTGCGTAAATCAGATGGTGCAGGGTCGAATATAAATCTGTGTTTGGGGTGGAAGTCAGCGGGAGGATAGCATATGTCTCACTGGACAGCACGAATGACAAATTGCTGTGGTAATGACGATTTTATTTAAACAAACGAGTTGATGACATCAGAAAGAAACACACACATGAGGTCGGCTTTTATTGAGTACGACCTCACGTGCATCGCAAAGGAGTGGAGAAATAAGCATAACCTTGTGCATCTGCGAGATGAAATCTGCGAAGGCGACCGAGATACTGCGCGGAGACATCAATGGAGCCCTCGAAGCACAATAATAGCAGCGAGCACAATCGGTGCTCGTCGAAATCTGACCTGCGGGTTAAACACGTCGGCTTTTATACGCGACTCCTGCAACATTTCAGCGTAATCTCTGGTGCCCGCGTGCCTTCCAGAAAGTACAGCAAAATTCGTGTCGAGCAGACAATTTGAGTACAAAGTTCGGCAAGAATATACTCAACCAATAGAATCAACGATAACACCCGAGTGATTTCTATATATCATGCAGGCGCGCCCCGAGCTCAGTGATAACTAAAAAATATTAGTTACCAAGTGAAATACAGTCCCCGAAAAAACCATGACTCACTCGATTATTTAATCAATCAATCAATCAATAAATCAATCAATCAATCAGTGAAACATTACTTTCATGAACCGCAATATATATATATATATATATACATAGATTATTTGGACCGAAAGCCTAAGGTGGCTAGGGGCCGGTCCAATACGATATACAACAAGGTATGCGCAGGTCAACTAAGAGGGTAAAACACGCAAACAAGGAAAAAACGAACATATACATACATACATACATACATACATACATACATACATACATACATACATACATACATACATACATACATACATACATACATACATACATACGTACATACATACTACATACATATACGCGTATACATTTGCGATTATAATACATACATACATATCTTTAACATAGAATGAACATCAACTCAAACCATTTCTCCCAACATACACTCAAGTACATAGGTCTTGGATAGACAAAAGTGACTTGCATGCTAGGCCGAAATTGCGTGCACTTTTTGTCTCAAAGGGGATCATGTTCCAAATTTTAGTTTCATTAACGTCTATTACTCTTTCACCACAGACGTTATGACATTTGGGCAGATTAAAGTTACCGTCTGTAGCATGCCGCGCATTGCGTATGAGAACGAAAAAAAAAAATCAACGGAAAGAAGTGAGTTTCTATTAGTTATGATATTGATTGAAACAGCAATTTCAGCAGGAACTGAAAGAACGCTTAGTGATTGAAAACTGTCAGCTATAGGTTCATCAGGGCTCTCAATATTTACTTTTGGAGTCGCTCTAGAGGTTTTATATAACTAGTGTATGCCTTCATTATGAATCCAGGCAGTAACTTATGTGACCGTGAAATAATGAAAAGTAAAGTGTACGAAGTATTGCTTGTGCAAAATATTGGCGAGCTTTTACTAGAGTATAGCAGCCATAGACGACCATAGACGCATACATTCTGTACTTGCTCATGTCAGTGTAAGTTCTCACCAAAAATAACGCCTAAGTATTTGAAAGGCTGGACTCGTTGAAACGCGTTTCTTCTCCGCCGTGCGTTCACTCCCCGTGAAAGCGCGCGTCCCTAGCGCTCTTTCACTCGCACATACAGCGTTCGGCGGCGCGCGGCGACGATTTCATCTCCATTGACGTCATACGGAACCTCACGGCGACGGCGACGGTGACGGCGACGCCGACGGCAGAAATCTGCTTTTGAGTGTCCATATAATTGCTATCGCAATAAAAGAACAAACAAATACCAATGTCTTAGAGTTTGCTATCGCTTGTTGGAAGGCTTGAGCCGCGCAACATGGACTACTCCAGGCAGCGAGCGGCGCCGCTTTGTTTGCGTATTGCCGTCTGGTACGACATGATAGCGTTGCGAAAGTCTCTCACGAAGTCCTTGTCGGGGATCCGACGTCGAAACACAAGGAGGGTCACGGGCCTGGTATTCCACCTAGCGTCATCGAAGATTGTGTTTTCAGCTGTCTTTCTTTGTTGGTTTTTTATGCACAGGCGAGCGAGTTGTCGGGCTTCTTCGGCGCGCTGCAGATGGGCGTTGACGTCGAGATTCTCTTCGCCGGTGACGAGTGGCAGCATGACGTCGAGAGTCGTCGTCGGCTTCTTTCCGCAAAGCAGCCTAAACGGCGCGATCTGCCTCGTCTCTTGCACTGCCGCATTGTAAGGCGATGGTTACGTAGGAAAGGACGTAGGAAAGGAAGTTATGTGCATATCATGTAGGAAACATGTCGCCTATACAATGGAGAACGGAGCATGCGATCGCTGGCTTCTATACTGCACTTTCATTGCTGTTTTCGTATAAAGGCCATTGGGCATCATTAAAAAAAACAAGCTGCGCTCAAAGATAACATTGCTGTACGTTTTTGCGACTTGCCTTTTGGCTGTTGGCTGAGGTTGATTTATGCCCCACGTATGTGGTTAACTGCAAGAATTATACTAAGTTTCTACTATCCCTATACAATGGCTAACGATGAGCTTAGCAATAACTACAGGTGACTGAGAGAAATATTTCTTGTAATTGATGAGCTACAATCGTCAAAGTGCGAACATTTTCAATGCGTCATTGCGAGAAAGCTTACTGCGGTAATGACGCATTTTATTTGAATTAAAAAGATAACGGCAGATCTGAGCGCGCATATGATATTTTCTTGTGTTGCTGCTTGATGTACTGTAATTATAATTGGCATCTGATTCGCGTCGGAATCTGATTATGATCGTAAGATTTCGACAGCGCTCACGAAGCACCAAACTACGGAAAACGAGACCCACAGGACACGCGCTGACTCACAACTAAGATTTACCTTAGTTGAATGCGAACACATATACCTAGGCATACGAAGCATAAAAACTAACAGTAATCGCGCAGCACCTAGAAACTTTTATGGACATACGTCGTAACCATTTTTTTTTTGCACCTTCTCGCAAGGCACATATTGCCATTGTCACTTATTGCAATCAGTGGCTTACTAACGCAACCATTCCATTTTCATGTAAATGGAACTTTAGCGGTAAATGCGGCAGAAATGCGTTACTATTACTTCGCAGCACTTTGAAGCCTTGTGTTTTTATTTTATTTATTTTTTCTGTATCTTTACAGAAACGGTGACAGGAGCAAAAGGCATCGAGGCCTGACAGAGTCTCCTGCTCCGTTGAAAGTGTTTGGCAACAGTGAAAGCTTTCATGTAGCACAAAAGTAAATACAACAACGTCGTTTCCAACTTATAAGCCGCGTTCACCACATTGCAAAATGTTGTGCAGAGCTCACTCGACACATGTCCTGCCGTTTCGATGAGTCAAGTGAAAGTGACGGTGGTCCTGATCCGGCCACCATCACTTACCATATATTTGCCTGTGCGTGTGTGTGTGTACGCGCGATCCACGTAACCGGCTTCCCGCGCTGCACACACGTAAACTTCTTTTCCCTATTTCACATTCCTAATGGTGACAGATTAAAAGTGGCGAGCAGCCACAATAATTTATTTATTGCAGTGAGCGCCAAGGCAGTATCGCTTTGCTTCATACAGTGAATGCTGACGTTCATTGAGTCTGAAACCTACACACCTTCCTTCTGTCCTATGTTTTTTACACCCGCCGTGGTTGCTTAGTAGTTATGGTGGCCTACTGTAAGCACGAGTTTGCGGGATCAAATCCCGGCCATGGCGGCCGCATTTCGATGCGGGCGAAATGCGAAAACACCCGTGTACTTAGATTAAGGTGCACGTCAAGGAACCCCGGGTGGTCCAAATTTTCAGCAGTCCCCCACTACGGGGTGCTTCATAATCAAGTCGTGGTTTTGGCGCGTAAAACCCCATAATTTAGTGTTTTTATTGCAAAATATCGGAATTCCACATCTAGTAGGCATAGGCAACCTACGGTCGGTGGTGCTCGTCAAGCGGTCACTGAAACTGCTTTTCTCTTGTCAACCTCAGTTTTTTTTTTCAAGAAACTTATATGAACGGATAGATAGATAGATAGATTGATTGATTTATTGATTGATTGAGTCGTTGATTGATTGACATATTTCGAAGGTTCGTGTTGACTATAGTAGGCGTGTCAGCACTCTGATGGGGTCAACAACATTTGTAAAAAAAAAAAAAAAAAACAACATTGCTGCCATTTACTTGAATTACCCTTGATGATAGCGAAAGACCATTCTTTTGTCACTATCGTCTTTATTTAAAAAAGGGACAATGCAGCGTCACCACCTAGCACGCATAATCAAGTCCACTATGTAGCGATTGCTCACCCGGTTTCCCTTGGTGGCTGTTGACACAAAATACGGAGAGTGGCCATATGCATTTATGCATAAAAAGCAGCGCACAGACAGGGGCGATTTGAACGTTGAAGCGCGAGCATCGAGTGTTTCAACAAATTTGTCCCCGGTGAGCGTTTTCACGCGACCATAGAATACCAGAAGCGCAAACGGAACTAGCGAATAAATTTAGCGCTCACGGAAAGGAGGTCAAAGGCGCACACGCGAGCACTACAATGAAGATAGTACACGGGGACAGGGTTTGGGCGTTGTTTGAAACTCCACAGCAGGGTCTGTGTTTGAAAACGACTAAGAATACGACTAAAGACCGATGGGTAGCTAGCCATTTTAAGTAACTACGCAGAAAAAAAAATATAATCACAGTGGAGAAAAAGAACCACCAAATTAACCTATAAATACATATTATGTAAACGTTGTAGGAAGCAAAAATGAAGCAATGGAAAACGCAAGGGTATGAATGCAGAAGCATCATAAAGGGTAGGCGCCATAAAAAAATGAACTAGCGAAATAAACTCCCGAAGCATAACAACAAAGGAGAAAATACACTTATTCAGTGGACAGTGAAATTGCTGTGAACCACGAGTCTGATACTTCTGTCTCCCTTTCCCCCCTTCTTGTTTATACCGATGGCTCACGCGATAGCCGTTCCTTGTTCTCCTTCCCTCCCTACCCTCTTTTACCTCAAGCTATAACATTTAGCCTGCGCTGCCACAATAAACGTTCTTTCCCCGCCAGCCGTGTCTGCGTCTGCCATTCCTCAGCTGAGTAGCTAAAGATGTAACATTTTTTACAGCGTAAGCTGTTATGGGCTCATTCCAATAGCCGTTTCGGGTCGCGATGGTGCCGCCGCCGGCGGCCGCGTAACCGCTATCACCGGAAACGCGAAAAAAATTACCTGATTCCCGCCGGGATCGAACCCGCGCCCGTTACGTGCATGGGAGCCGGATACTCGACCACTGAGCCACGCAAGCGCTTGCTATCGGGCCGCGGAAAATACCCATATATAAGGTAAGCACGCAGGGGGAGACGACTCGAGCCTCCGCCAGTATGGTGGCGCCATCTAGGTAACGTACCTGCAAACGCAGCGTCCGCAGGCGCAGACGACGATATGCAATTCACACGAGGCGCGCAATCAACGCGCTCCCGAGCTGCCGAGCCTGGATGGATGGATGGATGCTATGAGTGTCCCCTTTGAAACGGGGTGGTGGGTTGCGCCACCAAGCTCTTGTTATTATTTTGCCTTTTGTCCTACCTTTATTTTTGAGAAACACACAAATGCAAAGAATTCCAGGCATCAACTTTTTGAACCATTACTGCGAACTCTGTTTCTGTACGTCTCATTGTTTGTGGTCTCCCTGCTTTTCTGCCACCAAATCTCCAACCGCCTCTTACTAATCTCTACAGCGGACACGTTTACTTTGCCCTGCTATCCCTGAACCCAAGGGCTTCAAGGCGGTAAGAGGAGCCTAGACTTGCAGCTGGGTGTATTTCTTCACATTCCAATAAATTACCACAGCAAGCACATTGGGCTTCGTCCTTGGTGTACCTCGCGTTATAACTGCGCGTTCTAAGGCATCCTGATCTCGCTTCGAAAAGTAAGGAGCTTCCCTTTGAGTTTTCATAAATTGTTTCTTTCCTGATTTCCTTTTTTCCTTTGAGTTAGTTAGTCATAGCAGGTTTCTTTTCCATTGCCGCCAACCATAACCTTGTCTCAGCCTCCCTCACTTTGCGTTTGCCGTTCTTTGTTTTCGCGTTGCTGGCCATACCGGTCGCATATTTGCTGGTAAGCTTCCTAGTTCTTTTCCTCCACTGTGAGTCGATGTTTCGCCTGTACAGTGAAATTGCTGTGCAATTGCTGACCTGAACACTCTTGCACCCCATCTACTTTCTGCCATTTTCCTCAGTCGTTCTTCAAGATCAATTTTACTCTGAGCCTCCCTTACTTCAAAATTTGTCCAGCCCATATCATCTTGCACAGCTTCATTAGTTGTCTTCCCGTGGGCGCCCAACGCGAGGCGTCCCACTGACCTTTGGTTGCAATAAAGTCCTGATTGTACCCCTGACTTCAAGCAAACAACCGCATTTCCAAATGTAAGCCCTAGAACCATTACACCTTTCCCCATACCCCGGAGCACCTCGTACCTATTGTGTCCCCAAACCGCGCTCTGTGTTTCATTATGGCCGCATTTCTCTTCCCTTTTGCTATTATTGTTTTTTCCTGTGTCTCTAGATATCTACCGCCTTCGTTTATCCATATACCTAAGTATTTGTATTCTTTTACCCGAGGTATTTCCTGACCCTGTATCAACACTGTCGGTTCACTGTTTTCATTGAATACCATAAAACCTGATTTTTTAAGGCTAAATTTTAATCCTGGCTCCTCACATTCTTCCCCACAGATATCAGCCAGACGTTGCATATCACTTTGCTTGTTAGCAAGCAACACAATGTCGTCCGCATAAAGTAAACCTGGAAGCTGCTGCTCAACTATTGTGCCGGTTTGTTTGTATGAGAGGTTAAATCCGATATTGATTTTTTCTAGCGCTCTTTCCATCGTTACCACGTACATCATAAACAGCAGCGGGGATAAAGGGCAGCCCTGTCTCAGTCCCTTGTTGATATCAACTTTATCCTCGCTCGTCATCCCTTCCCATTCAAGGCAAACAACATTTTCTCGGCAAATCTCCCTGAATAGTTGTATACAGTCGTTGCCTATACCTTCTCCTTCCAGAATATCGCACAAAATGCGGCGCTCTACGGTGCATTACGCTCCGGTGATGTCTAGAAACGTCACACATAGCGGTCTCCTTTCCTCTCTGGATATTTCAATACACTGAGTAAGCCGCCTACCGATTCTGAAACCATTCTGAAGTTCGCCCAATATGCCATTATTCTCTGCCCATGCTTGCAGCTTAAATTTAATCGCCTGCATTGCTAACCGCTATATTACCGATGTAATGGTCAACGGTCTACAAAAGTGAAATTTATCTTTTCCCCCCTTACGTTTATAAATTAGATTCATTCTACTTTGTCTCCAACTGTCTGGTATTCGCCTATCTTGTAAGCATTTTTCTACTGCTTTCAACAGAGCTTCCTTACTTTTTGGTCCTAGCTCATTAATCAATCTAACGGGAACCTCGTCTAAACCTGTGGCTGTGCGTTTAGCAATTTAATCTTTGCTTGAACTAATATTTGAACCATGGTTTTTTTCCCGCGGTATATTTCCCAATTTCTGTCTATTTCATCCTGCGGCAACTGTGAGTTTTTTTCCTGTCTGTGTTCTCGTGATGCTTTCTTTCGTTCGTCGATCGCCTCCCGTATCTCCCTGTTCCACCACCTTCTCGGCTTCCCTTTTTCCTTTACAACAAGTATGTGGCTTCTCTTTCCTCATTTCTTTCATCATTACACTCGCTCGTTCCATCGTCGTCATTCAAGCTTCGTTATTTCACTCGCCATGTCGTCGTCATCACGCCTTCTACGCCGACCCAGCGGCCTCGGTGTCAAATATATTGGGCTACTAGCTGTATATGCACGTATTCGTGATACTGTCATTGTTGCCACTCCAGTTTTGTCATCTGACTCTCGTTATGTCACCGTCATCATCGTTCATGAGCTTCTGCTTGGATATTGTCGCCACGGGCCCTCGACAAAGGTAGCAGCGGCCTTTTGAGGGGCGTTTGAAATGGCTAGAAAGTGCTTAGTTCCGAACTGCAATTCTGGATACCGGAATTGTGCGGAGCGCATGGCTTTATTCAAAGCGCCGTCCGACAGCGGTCGTCTAGGGCAGTCGCGCCGTGCAAATCTGAGGGCAGACCGAACTCTAATGCCTACCGACCATGTCTGCGCCAAGCATTTTTCAGAGGATGCGATATCGACAGCATATTACACTGAGATCGATAAAATGGTTGCCACCTAATTTCAGAACTGTCCAAAGAACCTCACATGGTCAAAGAAACCTCTAAAGCCGCTGCGGAAAAGAGAACCTCTTGTGTGCCGCAGCAGTTTGTGGAAATTTTGCTGTATGTACAAGATATATACTGGGTGGCTTAACTATCATGCATCAAGATATAAAAATATGCAAATGCCACGTAGTTGGACAGAACCAAGGTAATGTTGTCCGCCGTCGCTTGGAGATACTCAGATTATTTTTTTGCATTCCGCCTAATTACGTAAATAATTTCATAATTGAATAATCAACTTTTCTAATGCTATATTTGGATAAAAAGTGTGAAAGAGAAAATTGTTGAGCAAAATAGAAAACTCCCTATACTGCTTTCTGTTGCTCAATACGCGATACATAAAAGTGTTTTCCGAGCGTGAAAGAAACCCGCGAATTCACGCAAAATTGCCTCGCGACTGGTCGCTCGAGGCACTTTGAGTGCATTCGTGGGCTTCCGTTCATGCTCGGAAAAACGCTTCGGCGTAGAGCGTATTGAGTAATAGAAAGCTGTATCGGGAGTCTTTCATGTTGCTCTACAATTTTCTCATTGACACTTTTCATCTAATTATAATATTTGAGACGTTCATTAATTACGACTAATTATGTAATTAGGCGGAAACTAAAAAAAAAAGAAATCTGAGTATCTCCAAGGGACGGCAACAACATTACTTTGGTTCTGTCCCGCTACGTTACATTTGCATATTTTTATATCTTTGTGCACCCTGTATAATACTGCTGTTTTCTGTGCAGATGTGTGCCTTATTTTCAAATTTGTGCCATCCTGGCTACTGAATTTTTGTTTACAATGCGCGTGTGGTGTATATTACGCACTTGCATGTTTTTATTCAACAGTTTTCCATTGTGGGAGTGTATGAGAGCGTAAGCTTCTTGGATGGTTATCCCCAATTAAAATTATCGAGCTGCTTCATGCACAATTTTTTTCGAATTGTGTCCTTCCAAAAGAATAAAAGGACTATTGGATTATTGTGTGGTGGGTGTAAGTGTACTTGTGGACAGGCTGTATTGTCAAACACGCTTACATTGGCACATTCTCATATGCAAATAAAGAAAAAGAAAGTCACCTCTTTTTTTTTTTAGATCTTGCATGAGCCACTCATTCCTCAATGGACGAAAGCCAAATTAATAACATACACAGTGTATGTTAAATGGAATTGGCGTAAAAAAAGGCATTTCCTCAGATTTTCATCAGTAAACTGTATTAGTGATGCTGTAATCCAAGATAAGGCGGCTGCCTTCGTCCCGCCTAACAAATTTCCACTTGAAAGAGTTTTTACATAGCTGATGTGCATTCTCATCTTAAGTTCTAGCCATGAACAGCCCCTTTGCTCTAGTGCGTTGCATATCGCAATTTTGCATCGTTTCATTTCTTATTTTATATTGCGGCCACACTGAATTCGCGCAACGAGGCTTTAACGGTTTTCTGAATGTGAATGGAAGCAGCGATAAGCATGAAATACAACATTATCCGCTGCAGTCACTATTTTCTTCTGATCGAGGAGTAGCACGTGTGCTAATGCTTTTATTTTTTTATACTTGGATGAACGGCTAGACCGGACGAAACAACTTGGGCGCGCGAGCGTAACTTGAGTAGGCTTTGAGTGCTCCCCAATCGATCCGTGGTCACGTCATTCACGCCCTGGACAAGGAACCTTCAGGTTAGCGAAGCATTAAGCCTGATATACTTGTCCTTTAATCTGAAATAACGAATTTCCTTCGCGCTTTGAGTTTTACTCACTCCACTATGAACGAAAGTTTTGGGGAGGCAGAGCAATGTCAAGCCGCCAGCGCCGCTAAGCTGGGACCACTGACCCCGGCGCCATCTATCGGTTCGCACTACTGGGTGCGCTCGCGCTGCCGAACAAGTTCTGGACGCTCGCGCGCGCGCAGTGTCAACACTTAAATGTTCTTACACCGTGGTTTGTATGCATTTCTAGAAAATTACCATTTGTCGCCCTGCTGTTCCTTGTGCCATGAATGGCTACGGCCACCGTGCCTCTGCAATGACAACATTCAAACATAATTACAGTTAATGGGAACTCAGGGCTGAGCGGGGATAGTGTGGGGGACGTGTGGATACGTCCTTCCGAGCGTGAATGAAGCCCGCGAATCCACGCAATATTGTCGTGCGACTGGCCGCTCATGGCACTTTGCTTGTATTAGTGGGCACCTTTCACGCTCGGAAAAACACTTTTATGTAGCACGTATTGAGCAACAGAATGCTGTATCGGGAATTTGTCATGTTGCTCTACAATTTTCTCGTTGACACTTTTATCTAAATATTATAATAGAGAAGCTGAATAATTATTTAAGACTAATTTGTTAATCAGGCGGAACGCAAAAAATAATCTCAGTAACTCCAAACGACGGCAAACAAAATTACAATGGTTCAGTTAAGCTACGTAGCATTTGCATATTTTTAAAGTTTGGCCCAATTTAAGTGAAGCACCCTGTATACACAACCGAAACATGCCTGGCTAAGATAGAGTGCCTGTAATTGCCTACTTCTTTCGTAAACAGTCACTCAATAGTGCGCAGCGTAGAAAACGTTTCACCCAAATTCCAAGACTAAAAAGGGTGCC